>NC_090053.1:481959-781959 GCF_038355195.1 Osmerus mordax | reverse complement strand
AGTTTTCATTATTTATTAAAGACCGCAGCCTTCCATATCCACGTGAAAGGGTCTGGGCAATCAAGCTGCTTGCTGTCAAAGACCTGCTAATAGAGGGCAACTTGGATGCAATTACTGTGCTCAGGAAGAGAGGGTTCCAGGTAGCTTCAGATGATTTTCTGTCAGGAACTTGTGGATCATAGATTCCATCTCAGCATTCATGCTTCATCAATTCAGTCTGTGATGGTAGAGAGGAACAATTGCTGTGTCAGTGTGTGTGTGCGTGTGTGCTAGGATGTGTGTGTGCGCGTGTGCTAGGATGTGTGTGTGCGCGTGTGCTAGGATGTGTGTGTGGCTGAGTGCTAGGATGTGTGTATGCGCGTGTGCCAAGATGTGTGTGCGCGTGTGTGCTAGGATGTGTGTGTGTGCGCGTGTGCCAAGATGTGTGTGTGCGCTTGTGCTATGATGTGTGTGTGCGCGTGTGCTAGGATGTGTGTGTGCGCGTGTGCTAGGATGTGTGTGTGCGCGTGTGCTAGGATGTGTGTGTGCGCGTGTGTCTTCATGTAACTTGGCTTTTGATAGAATTTTCTCTGCAGTCGGTCTCCTGGTTTGTATGTCCTTCAACATAACATAACATTCTGAATCAATGTTAAGGATGATTACATTTTCTTTCAGATTGAGGCCAGTTTAATGATTCATATTAATTCTTGTAATATTCATGTTGAGGATCCTCGTTGTGTCGTTGGCTCAAATCCAACGGGAAATTCTAAACATAGCCACCAACTCTTTGAAATTGTGTCGGCCCCATGTTGAGAGCACGTCACAGCTCATACATCTGTTGTATTAACCGTCGCAGTAGCAGTTTGAGATCATTTAAAATAAACATGCATTGGATGAAGTGCAGAGTGTATAATTTCGAACTGAATCAAACTCTTAGAGAACTTAATATAGAGCTTACTTCTGCCACAAGTGACTAAAAACTAACAGAGATGAAACATTAGCACAACAAAGATGGTTGCACTTCGCTGGGATCAGACCTGAAAAGCATGCTTAAAACCCTAAGTCCTGGTTTCCTTGTGACTGGTATAAGACTACAAGACACAAAGAAAACAGTCCCAAAGCTTACTCATAAATGCTAACTCATGGATTTGGTGCCCCTGTAAAGGGTTCTGCAATACAGTCAATGCATTTGTAATTTACATGCAAATACTTGGTACTCTTACAGTTCACTTAGAGGATTATAAAATGCACACCAAGATTTCGGAAAAAAATTATCTTAAGCTCTGTGATGCTTGTTTCATTAGTATAATTCATTCTCTACAACTCAATACTTTCTCAAAATTATCTTCAAGCTAAATTAAGCATTATGAATATGTTATGTTTATAATGAGTGGTATTGTATTATTCAATTGGAGACCAGGCTATAGGGATATTAGCCCGACTATGAAATGTAAATGGCCTACACTGCAGGCTGTTGCACGTTACAATCACTTTTCTCCCTTGTTAGATGATTCACATGATAAGGGGGAATAATACACAACTTTGCCTTCAGTGTGCACATAGAAAAATGGTTTCCTACTTTCCTAACTTGCCTCCATTTACATTTATTCATTTAGCAGACGCTTTTATCCAAAGCGACTTCCAAGAGAGAGCTTTACAAAGTGCATAGGTCACTGATCATAACAACAAGATAGCCACAAAAACATTGCGAGTAGCCAAAACATGAAGCACACATTGTGAACAACCAAAGTAAGTGCCATGAAGCAGTTGTGTAACTAACAGCAAATAGAGAATGGAGTGAGGACAGACTATTTACTGTTCCAGTCCCAGATCTTTATTCCTATAAAAATATATATTTTTAAAGAAGCTGTTTTTTTAAATCGGTGGATCAATTGAAGTTGTCCAAACAACAGGAGCATGTTTGAAACGACCATTTCTGCACTACATAAATAAGTTCATCCTTATACATGTTTTACTTTATACTGTCAGTTTGCTAAAATGGTTGGCTGTTTGTAACAAGGTTAAGTGTACAGTAGGGATGGTTTTTTAATTAGATTACACGCCTAATTTGATTGAGCAATCAAATCAAATCAAATTTATTTGTATAGCCCTTTTTACACGCAAGCATGTCACAGAGGGCTTATATGAGCAATATGAGCAACATGTTAGCAAACTTGAGGTTTTATCACCAAAGAATGTAATAAGCACCTTACTCCATGGGAAGAATGTTGTTAAAGAATAACAGACATGAACTTTCTCTGCATCTTGCAATACATGGCCTGTTATGTATTATCTCTATCGTAGATAGAGATTACTTTATTTTAGTTAAGCAATTGTTTTCCCTAAACACCTATGCTATATTGTAAAAAGATGACAGAGTTTGAGATACTGAAGTTTGTTATACTTTGAATTGATACAACAAGTTTGGAGACCTGAAACTCTTCAGGATCAACATAGTGAGCGTGTTAATGTGGTGCTGAGTCTTCAATAGCTTTTTTTTATTTATTTTTTTAAAGTTGGCATCTTATTTCAAAGGGGCTGTCAGTTTTAGGCTACTCAACTTATGAATTCCTGACTGAACTGAAAAATGGGGTCATTACCACTGGGGCTTTGCTTGCAGCTCTCAGATGTACCCCAACTCTTTCACAATTGATTAAATTCTTCATCCGCCAAAAAGGTTTGGAATATTTTCATTGTATGGTTATTGGGGTGGCAATCATCCAGCTTTGCAGCAAAATATTTCCACTTTGAAATGATTCACTGATTTATTTGGTGTGAGTTTATTAGTGGCATGCATGGTTTGCAGAGTGAGCTGATACTGTATGATTGACTGAAGACCGACATTGTTGCCAATTTCAGTCCAAGGTGAAGGACCGTTTTTTTTTTCTTAAATGGAGGCATAGGTATGCTTTCCAAAGTTGAGATGCAAATTGACTAAGTATTTGTTTGGGAAATGTAATACTTGTCCTCCATCGATAATAGTAGAAAGGTATGGAGAGAATGGGTCTAAAAATGCATACGTAGCCCACATCGAAAATAATATATTTTTTCCAAAGCTGTATATTCTGTATGTGCAAAATATATTCTGATTGTGTGCCCAGAGACAGTAAGTGACCATAATGTTTATAAAGAAAGATTTCTTCCAATAATTTATAATTGTAGTAAGACTAATGTGCCATTCAGAAACACATAACACCTAATCAACTCCTCTCATGTTGCTTGGCCAGAGGTTCAGGTTTCAGGTTCCACTGTGGCACTAACCAAAATAGGACCGGCTTTATTCCAGCAGATCCCTGCATGGCATTACAGCTATGACGGATCTGCAGTGCCTTTGAAAAGTGCTTTGTCGCATGTAGCTACAGCCACAGCTCCACATTAGGAGGTGTGAGGCGTGGGCACTGAAGCAGAACCATATTGGAATAGAGTTTGAGTGCCCCAGGACCCCCCCATCCCAAGTGGAAAATAGGCCACAGGAAAGGAGGGCAACACATGACTAGCCTGTGGCCACCTGCCAAGCCCACTGTGGAACCCTTCACCCTGCAGGACAGAAGCAGGTTTTTTATTTGTAGAATATTGTATTGTCTGTGAGGTCCGTGTCAAAATTGTTGTATCGTTAATTGAAAAGACGGATGCCTGGTGTAAAAAAAGCTAGGCAGCAGAACAATTGCCAACCCTAAAACCATAAAACACTTAAGATTTGCACTGGCTATTTAGTTACTATCACAACAGCAAAAGACACTCCTTTCATCATATACTGTACATATGTCTTATTGTGTTTTTTTTTAAAGGTGTTTACAAGCCAGACCTTTTCCAAACAGCTTACAGTATCTTGCCACTGAGAGAACCTCAGTATAATCTTTACATGCTTAGAGCTGTGAGTTATTGTCACGACTTCTTTTGCTGGCAAAATGAACTAAAAATGAAAGCAGAATAAATGTATTATCTCTGTGTAACAGACCATTCCCCTTGGGCCATGGTGTCTGGGCGTATTTGCAAAATAGCTTGTCTCTTTAGTGATGTTTTTGTCCTTTGATGTCCTTTGATAATTTTGGACTGAAAAGTTGACTTTGTGGTGCCACTACACCACACGTAGTTGACTATGTGGTGCCACTACACCACACGTAGTTGACTATGTGGTGCCACTACACCACATATTGTAGACGTGCGTCGTCGACTGTAACAAAAAAACCTAACCACAGTTACAGTTGAATGTAAAAAGTAAAAAGTATACTGTACTTTATAAATGTTATTATAAATGTTACAAGGTTGACCTAGACCATATAATATGGCGTTGTTTAGTCATTCCCAGATTTTCTTATTTGTAACTTTGTATTTCTCACATAAAATACTGATGGTGGATTCAGTCTGCTTTCTTACTGACTCACTGAGGTCTTGAATCAATTTCTGGAATTTCAATTTATTTTTGTATTGTATCAAGTGAATAAATCTGGGATATATGACTGGCATCCAGGCCTATGTGAGACAGAATGTGACTTTTTGATAATTTCCTGCTCATGTCCTGTATCTCAGTAGCATCAGAGGAACAGAATCACATCCAGCTCCCATGACAGCCATCAGACCTGACCTCTGCTACTCCTTTAAGTTTACATTGCATCAATAATTCCATACATCATGGCATGGATAATGAATCATCTAACTTTGGCAAATTGATGTATCAGTTGAACTGACGTTCCACTACCTAAACAAAGTTTAGCTTTTAAATCCTTCACACATTCATAGGAAAAATTGTATCTCCTGCTGTTGTCTAATGCAGCTGTCAAGTTTGTAAGAATTTGATATTTGTATTTTTTTTATAACCTAAGGTTGCATGAAAAACTATACATTAAGGTCTGCACATTGCTGGGATTAAACATGGTACCGTACATTACAAGAGCAACCATTTTAACCACCTCTAACACTGCAAAAATTGCATTTCTTATTCTATTATGCACACGGCTCCTTGTTAATAAATACTCAACAAAGCAATTTTTCCACAACACCTACAGTTAAGTTAGATCAGTTAATGCTTTACTACATTTCACATACAATTCTTCTGCACAATTTAAAACAGGGAAAAGGCTGCCATCCAACCCCCTTAGGTCTCTTGAAAAACACAAATTGTCGAAATAAATATGGTCCAATAGCTTTGAGGATATTAACAATGGGTATACATAATGCCATTGAAATGGCTATGAATGCCCAAGGTAGCAGCCATGACCTGAACGAAAAGAAAAAGTGAAGGATGATTTAGCAAGTGAAGCAAGACCGGAAATGTAGGTTTTTATTAATAGCCTTGAGGTCCTGTTCATATTTTCAAGAGGCTTTCTCTGATGCAAAAACATAGACCCACGGCACTGCTACATTGGTTAGAAGAACATTGTTAATGATGACTTATTACATGTAAATGTCAAGATTAACGCAACTCATAAAGGCAGTAGCAAAAACGACTCTGCCACATTCCATAGATCACAGCAAAAGTCATTGGTTGGCTAACAGGGCAAGTTTGGTAGTTACGTAAGCTACTTAATACACAAAAAAATAACACTTCATGTTGGGTGAATTTGCAGGATTGACTAAAGTCAGACCACTGTTACTTGTGCCTGTTATAGAACTCCTTGATACAAAATTACCACAGGATGAATGATTGCAAATAATGGTACACATAGATTTGAGAGTTTTACTAGATTCTGTCTGTCCACGGTAGCGCACATTTCCCAGAAGATTGGTTCAAATACATTTTTCCTTCCAGTACGTGAAGTCTGTTTTCAATTTTCTTAGCCTTCATTATGCTTACCATGGGAGAAACATTTTATTTTCCATGAATTACAAATCAGTTTTCAGGCAAATTTTACTTTGGTCTCTTTTTCCCCCCAAGAATCTGGGCAGGAAGATTTCTATGGAGGTATTTTCGTGACTTTTGATTTGCACCAGCCACTGGTAGTGAAATACCCAACAGCAATTATTCCCTTTATATGAATAATTCTTAATATTTTCTAATTCTCCCTCACTCCCAGCCACCCACAGTGTGTCCCTGTAATGTATCGTGCCTGGAGGGACACACCAACACTAACTGAATCTAAAGTGCCACACTACATCTACAAAATCCTGCCGGTTCTGAGACGGCACTTTTTGATCATTTATTTACGGTTGATTGGTGAAGGGTGGAAAATCGGAGCTTTGATACTAATGTAAAACCAATATTGAAAATAATTAATAATTACATTTATTTGATTTGTCTCCCATTAAATAGTCCTTGGCCTGCATATATGAATTGTTTAAATACATTTAAATAATTTAATTACATGTAAATAATTTAAAAGAAATTGATCGACAAACCTGAGCAATGGAGCCATAAGCATTTTGGTATGTAGGCCTAATTAATTAAAAAGGTCAGTGTGCCAAAATGTTGTGCTCCCCTAAAGGCATAAGGCCACAACTATGCATTAACCATATTCACATAATCTCTTTCAGGCTTTGCATCTCTTCAGATTTGTAACTGCTGGGTTTCCTCTTCCCCCATATGCCATTTTGTTCACATAACAGGCAAAATGAAAGATTTTGTTTCAAGTCATGCTATATATTTATATTTGAAGTTCTCAGCAAAGGATTTTGATATGTGTCATTGGCTGCTGTGTTTAATTGGAGCTGTCTCCACACATTTAAGACAGGAGAAGAAGGATGTCTTGACAGCAAAACAACATTTTTCCACTGGAGAGCAGAAACCTGTCACTAATAAGCAGGAGGATTCTTCTGCTTATTCTTCTGTTTGTGTGGCATTCCATTAGAAGAAGAAGAATATTCTTTCTCTCACAAAAGCATCAGTGGATTGCCTGTAATGGCATCATTAGAATGTACAACTTGGGAGACAAAGCTTCAATGCTTGTGTGTCTGACTGGGTCATACTGTACTGTATGTATGTGTAGGATCTGCATGGCTACATAGGACACTGCGGTGTGGGTGTGTTTCTGTAACCTACATTGAACATAATTCATATGATTGCACTTTGCATTTGGGTGTTCCACCAACAGCAAACTATTCAGTTAATTTAGATAATCTAATTTATTAATTCATTAATTTAGTTTTTTAGCACATCTACTGTATCCACATAAACAAACAATAAGCGCCGCAGTCACTGGTTGGGAATAAGTTGAACATCAAATGGAATAACAACAGAAAAATGCAATTGAAGGTGAAGGTCGATGGAGATGAATCAGGAAGGGGCTAATCCACACAGCGCTGCACCCTACAACCCCCCTGCTGTGCTGTAGAAGGGTCCCAAGGGAAGCCATCAGCAAAAGACAGATTAATTGCGCTATTAAACACCGCAATTTGCCTTCCATAAATGTATTTATTGCATTAGCAAGAGAATGGGCACCAAATTGAATAATGACTGAGAAGATCAAGATTACTACACCACACTTTGATCTTACTGAGAGCTGCCGGTGGTAGGGTCTCTTCCATGTCTCTGATTGGCTATTGTTCCTTTTAGAAAAGCACCAATCATCTTTTTTCCCCGCTGAGCACATAACTACTTCAATCTTGTTTGCAGTGCTGAGGTGCCTCTACAAAACCAAGGGCACTGTAGCGGGGGTGTGGTACTCAATTTCTAATCAAGTATTTATTCATCAGGGCACCACCTCGATATTGGTTTAGGGAGATCGAGGAAACATAGTTATTATGCATCTTATCAGTATCACGAAGGAATGACTTCAGATAACATGAGGATATAGATAACGCAAGATAAAATTATACACAATGATTAATTGAAGTAAATGGAAATATAATGAAAAGTAATGGATATATTTGTTATTGATATTTAGTAAAAGTTTGGGCTAACAAATGAAAACAAAAGGTGATCAGATTATAGTTGTGTTGAAGGTTTGACTCCGTGCTACAATAGCAGGGCCTGTTCGTTAAAAGAATGGAAGAGTGTGGGTATGGATGGCGGTTGAAGCCACAAGAACCATGGAGATGTGCACTGTGGGGATAGCAAATGTTGAAGACTTAACTACATTGTACATTTTGTAAACATTTGTGCACAGTACATTAGAAATGTATGCCAGTGCAGAGGCCATTTAGCTTTGCTGCAGAAATGTTTTGGGTTCAACAATGGCTACTTAAACATCTAAAGTAACTGCTGAATATTCCTTGTTTTCCATCATGTATTGACACCCAACATTGGTGCGATCAAGACATTTGAACATAACTGCAGGTTTACAGAATTGTAAAATATTTCAAAGTAAAGATTATGTTTCCAAACCTAAGCCAGAGGATAAGAGGGAAATGCACTCCAGTTTTCAGATGACCAGGCAGTTGGTTAACGCCAGCGACAAAGCTAATGTATTAGTTATCTGTGGAGTGACTGGCCCTCAGCTTCAGGAGAACGCAGCAGGGGTTTCATGTCACATGTAAATGAATCATCCAGAAACCTCAGACAGTATCTCACATTGTTTGTGAAATGCAGACTCACAGAACTAATTATCTAAGTTGTGCCCTGGATTAACTTGTCTTGGAAGTTCCCCGAACCTCTTATGACCTCCGTAAAAGACCATGCATTTCTAGTGCTTCCAAAATCTGTAATTTCCCGGTCCTGCTAAGTTACAAGATTGCTGATTTATGACCGGAACACTGAGAAGTGATCATTGCAAAACTTACTACAGAGTTTACAGTTGTATGCTTTTATTTGATTGGATTCTTGTATTTCATTATGTTGTAGAATAGCGCTTTGACTGTCATTGAGCAACTACTAGAAAAAGCTACATCAATGCAATAACAAACACATTAATTGTCAGCTGAAGATTGTGGTTTGTTCAGCTCAGAAACGTAGAAACCATACAGCCGGTCTGCCACTGAGGTTACATTTACATTTAGTCATTTAGCAGACGCTCTTATCCAGAGCGATTTACAGTAAGTACAGGGACATTCCCCTGAGGCAAGTAGGGTGAAGTGCCTTGCCCAAGGACACAACATCAGTTGGCATGACCGGGAATCGAACTGGCAACCTTCGGATTACTAGCCCGATTCCCTCACCGCTCAGCCACCTGACTCCCAGGTTACAGGGTAGTAGCCTACTAAATATACAGTGCTGGTGCACGTAGAGTTGCACTTCACTTTCTTACAGTTATTAATTCATAACAATATTTCTACTCTGTAGCCAACCCTTCTCTTGATGCTGAGGCAATCTTAAGCACAGTCCACAAGAACCACAAGTATTTCACCAGGATGGTGTCCAGCAGGCCAATCACACTCTCCCCCTATTGCCAACACATAATCCATATTACCTAGAACATTTCAAAGACAGATTGTGAAGTTTTATTCTTGCGAGCACAGGTGGTTAGCCTTTAGTACTCTTCCTTCCTCTGTCTCCTTGCTGAGGGTATGAAATAAAGATTATGGCCTTGAAACTCCTGAGGAGCTTGTGTTTGCATAAGAAGCCATATGGACCACTGAGGCCTTAGCTATTTTTGCATTGAGTCCTGTTGAACATGCTTGGTGAAATTAAGAGTTCAGATCGTCAGTCTGCAGACGATGAGACAACACTGCACTTACTTACGACGCCTGGAATTCAGCCTGTAGTCATAGCAACTGGCAAGGTCTAATGTGCCAGTCGCTCATAGGCACTTCTACTAGAGACCACTTACTCACTCTTCCCGCTCTTGTCTTTTTATGCTCTTATTGACATGAAAACATGATTGTCTAAGAAAAGCTATTTCACCTCGCCTTAGTTTGTCTTGTCCTCTGACATACTAAAGGGTTTTGTAATATAAATATGTTTTATTTTTAACTCTGAAGCTTTTGTTTCAATAATAAGTGACAATTCGTTCACTTCCGTAACATATCAAATCAAAATAAGCCCTTAACCCCTCTTCTATCAAGTCTATCTAACCAAGCAACAAAAACAACCCCTGAACTGTATGAGTGCTCGAAGACATGCAATGTGGATTATATATGGATTTTACTAAAGGGATAGATGAACATTGCATCACAGATAGTTTGTTTTTAACTGGGCCAGTTAGCCTAACTCTGTGAAGACGTTTATCTTGAAATAATCCTCCAATGTATACAATACTTTGTGTTTGTAGAATGTTGTACCTATCTGTTCATCTCCTTATTGTTATGAATCTGGCATTACTATCAGTTTAGTAACGTGTATATATACAAATATTTATAGTGACAATTATAATAATTTCACATTAATTACATTAATTACATCTTTGTATTAGCAAGTTGTTATGTTATAAGATAGGTTTTGCACTTATTACCATGGGTATTTAAAACAATAATGATTAATTAAATGAACCAGTTGTGTTTATATCTCTGTGGAGCTACTTTACTAGAGTAATGTGTCAACGTAGCGAAGCTTCAGGCTCCAATACCAGCCTCCTGCAGCTCCTGCTTAGTCATCATATACCATCACACAGCACCCATGGTCTTCTGCCTGTGAGACACACTGGGCTATACCATCACCAGCAGCCATGGTCCTCTGGCTCTGAGACACACTGGGCTATACCATCACCAGCACCCATGGTCCTCTGCCTGTGAGACACACTGGGGTATTCCCTCGCCACCCTTGTAGGTTCACCCACCGAAAACTGGGAGATAAAACGGCTATGCTCTAATGATAATGTAATAGTAATAGTGGTAATTTAGAAAATATGTAATAAGAAATATTTTTAAGTGTGTGTTGTGAATTACATTTCTCAACTAACACAAGAAAGTTACTACACAGTGTACTAAGATGTGAGAGTGTGATGTACAAGAGATAGGGGCGCATATTATAGTTTGACTAGGATAACAGAATGGGATGGTAAAGAGAAATAAGTGGACCAGTATCTGATAAGGGGGAGAATTGTACTGTAAAATCCCATTTACAGATTCCAGCCCAGATGATTTTGAACATTACTCTTGTTACTCATCTGGTGGCTTTATTAATATGAACATTTCACTTTTGTAATGGTGGGATGGAATTCAATACTACAATTAAAATATTTATAAGTAAAAGAGGTCTTGTGTTCTTAAGATAGTATCAGCATCTGTGTTCCGTATTCTATGTGTTGTGTTAAAGCACTGCCCAAATACACATTATAATATTTGAATATAGACAAATAAACTTGAGATTAGAAGTTGCATGGCAGCACTGGGGGTGTGAGATGAATCAAATTAACAATGTTCAGTCACATGATTTTGTTAGCTCCAAAAAGTCCTGCAGCAAGCTTGTTATTTCATGAGTACATTACAAGCAGCACGTAATGCTCATTGTGATGCTCATTAAGAACTGGCAACATTTTAGGACCATTAAAACCTATTTGTGTGGAGAGGAATATTCTGTCAATAACATGTTGTGCATAGAGCATCTACAAAGAGAAGCCTTTGTAATAGATAATACATACTTTTTTTTAAAGAAAATAAATGCTTCGCCATGATACAAGCAGATGGGACTGATGTAATATGTTGCTTTGAGAAGACGCATGTGCACAACTAAGCTGAATAGCTCTCCCCTGTAGGAGGTAATTTCACCAGGCTCCATGGCAGTCACATTCACTGTTTGAAAGACTGTTTTAGTCACTGCTATTATTGCTAAACATGTATTTAAATGTATATGCAGGTGAGCATTTTGTCATAATGATGAAGGCGAAGAATATTTTTAAAGTAGATAATTTCCAAATCGCTTTTTTTTTCCTTTTTTTTTTCAATAAATTGTCTATAGGTTGAGTCCTGAATATAGACTTTTGAAAATGCCTCACCGATCTTAACGCTTTCCTGCAATTGTGCAATTCCCATATACACCTCAGGTCCACCCAGGTGAGGAGGAGTCACACCTCAGGTCCACCCAGGTGAGGAGGAGTCACACCTCAGGTCCACCCAGGTGAGGAGGAGTCACACCTCAGGTCCACCCAGGTGAGGAGGAGTCACACCTCAGGTCCACCCAAGTGAGGAGGAGTCACACCTCAGGTCCACCCAGGTGAGGAGGAGTCACACCTCAGGTCCACCCAAGTGAGGAGGAGTCACACCTCAGGTCCACCCAGGTGAGGAGGAGTCACACCTCAGGTCCACCCAGGTGAGGAGGAGTCACACCTCAGGTCCACCCAGGTGGTGGTTCTTTCACGACACCTCGTTTTCAGAAACAAAAAGGAACAGCGACTGAAACACTCCTGCCTGAGGGCAGACTCATGTCCAAATACTCTATCAAGCGCAAACGGAGATAATTAGAAAATAATGCATTGATGCTGAAAATAAAGGACAAGGGAACTTCTGGGAATCACTAGCAATTACCGGCCCACTCTGTTAGCGAGATGCATTCATTGCCTTCCTAATGATCTACACTGCAAGTATTGGAACCACAAGGAGCGTTAGATAGGAGTGTTTATTTACGAAATGTATTCAATGTTGATTGCTGTCAAGTGATACTGATATTACTGAACAAATCCCAGTACTTGTGGGAGAGTAGACAAAAGATATGTCAAGTAACTGATGTACAATCACAATCCAAGTCACATGACACAAGACGTCACAAAAGTATGCAATTATAAGATCTGTATAGCCCCATGAAATCATAAATTGGGAGATGGAGGACAATCATTGAGATGAGATCAGATGAGAATGATGGGCCGGTTGGGGACGGACACCTAACAGCAAACATCAATCACGTGCTCCTGACCACAAATCAAGCTTCTCTCCCTATCCCTGTTGTGTCTAAGCTGACTGACGCATCCCAAACAACCTCCCATGGAACAGAACAGAACATTCAAACAGCCTCCTGCAAGGACATGGGCCCTGCACAGATCTGCACCCCCCGAATGAATTCCCTTGTGATGGAACAGCTCAGTGACAGAGACTTTCCCAAAGAAAAGCTACGCTAGGACAGCCACCATGCTATTTCATTGGACATACCGGTCATCATCACAAACAGAAAATGGCATGGTAAAATGCATGGTTACAAACCTGAAACTAGTGTTAGAAGTCACAGAACTATCCATATTCTTCCAACAGATTTATCTACCCCTGTTTTATCTGTTAATACCCCACAGATGAAACTGGCCCTTCTAAATGTTAGATCACTAAATAACAAAACATTTCTAGTTAATGATCTGGTCAAAGAAAACAACTTAGACTGCATCTGTCTAACAGAAACCTGGCTAAACAATGACACGGCAACAGCAACTTTGATAGAAGCGTGTCCGCCTGATTACAGCTTTCACCAAGTTTCAAGGACATCAAAAAAAGTCGCAGCTATTTTCTCCTCTAAACTGTTGTTCAAAATCACTGAGCTAGGTGAATTCACATCATATGAATATCTTGCTATAGAGCTCAAAACCGAATCAATACTTTTTCTTATTATATATCGGCCACCCAAGCACTCGCCAATATTCATACAAGAATTCTCTGAACTATTATCACTGTGTCACTAGATATGACAAAGTAGTTTTAAACGGAGACTTAAATATCCAAGTAAATAAAAAAGCAGACCCAAGAACTATTGAGCTCTTAAATCTCCTTGACAGTTTCAATCTAACTCAACACATAACAGACCCAATGACCCAAAACCGAAGTCCTACTATGTGGCCCCAAATCCAAAAGAGAGATGCTTATTAAGAATCTTGGAGGCTTAACCCCCTGTCTTAAACCAGAGGTGACGAGTCTGGGTGTAATCCTGGACTCAGATTTGAATTTCAACTCTCAAATTAATAAAGTGACCAAAACAGCTTTCTTTCACCTGAGGAATATAGCAAAGGTATGACCATTCATAAACCAAAATGATGCAGAGAAGTTAATTCATGCTTTTATATCCAGCCGGCTGGACTACTGTAACGCACTTTTCACTGGTCTTCCCAAGAAAACCACTGAAAGACTACAGCTCATTCAAAATTCTGCAGCTAGATTATTAACCAAAACTAAAAGGAGAGAACACATTAGTCCTGTCCTGGCTACTTTACACTGGCTCCCTGTTACCTTCAGAATTGACTTTAAGGTCCTTTTCCTCACATACAAAGCTCTACACGGACAAGGACCTAGCTACATTGCTCATCAAATGCAGGCCTATTGGAGGTCACCAGAAGCAGTCATAAGAAGATTGGTGATTCGGCCTTTGTCAATTACGCCCCAAAACTATGGAACAAATTACCCATAAATATTAGGGAAGCAAACACTAGACATTTTTAAAAGACAGCTTAAAACCTACCTTTTTCCCGAAGCATTTAAGTAATTTTATCTCAAAAGGGTTTTCCTACTTTTAAAGTTGTTTTCTCTCTTGAACAGAGATCTTATTGGGATTTTTATTTTTGTTTGAATTATTTATCACTTGTATTATTGTTTTTATTGATTTTATGTAAAGCACCTTGAGCTACAATTCTTGTATGAAATGTGCTATATAAATAAAGTCTTACTTACTTACTTACTTACCTGCGTAGCTGAGTGACAGGTGAGAGGAGGAGACATGGACAAGAAGACAGAACACCACGATTACAAGACAAGGAACGTAACAACAACTAATACATTAATTTAGTTATCTCTTGACCCCAAAACAGAGCCAGAACATAGTAGTTTTTTTTAACAACATTACCATTCTCATCAGATTATTTTACATTAAGGAGATGGCTTATTAAGATATATTTTTGTTCATTGTGAAGAAAAAAACTTTTGTCTTCATAATGCACTCGTGATTAGGATTCATGTCCCAGTGCAATAGCTATTGTCACTCTAATACCATTACATCCACCTAATATTGTTCAAGCAGGTGTTTAATGAGAGGCCCTTTTCTGAGGCTAATGGGGGTTAGAATAATGTCTTCCATTACTTTGTTGAGGAAAAGTGCTTTAAGTCACATACCATGTTGCAGTTTTAGGGTGAGGCCACAATAGTGGATTTTCTCTGAAATGGCTGTTCCCAGAAAATGAATATAAATATATCCAGTATGCATTCTGTCTACAGGCTGTATACTGACTTTTAACAATCCTTAAAAAGCCTAACAGTAGATTGAACAAGTTAACCACTGGATTTTGGTGTTTCAACACCCATTGCCACTTCCCATTTTCAGCTTGCGTTCTGCACCTCTCTTTCACCAACCGTCTCTGGAGGAGGCTTTGATTTGATCTGCTTTGACTAAAGCAGAGCTTTGACTAAAGCAGAGCAGAGTACAATAGAGTACAGAAAAGTATAGTAGAGTCCTCATCAAGAATTCATCAATGATGGAAACATTTTGGGAAAGTTTAGTTCCCCAAAAGTTTTTCTCTTTCGTAATTCTCATTTTTTCCAACCCTTCGAAACGTTTTTTCCAACCCATTAGAACCTTTTTTTTGAAAATATTTTTTCAACCTTAAAAAAACCCAAATAAAGACCTATGCCACAATTATATAACAGAGATCGAGAGAGAGTTACTTGGACTTCATGGCTTGGTTCTTGTCTTGACAAGTAGTATGAGTTATGGAACCTAACACAGGTGTAGCCTCAGTAAACTATGTCCAATCAATTCAGTTTGCCACAGGTGGACTCCATTCAAGTTCTAGACACATCTCAAGAATAAGTCAAGCAAATAGGCTACACCTGACCATAATGTGGAGCACCACAGCACAGGTTATATTTACTTCTAAAAACATGTTTTCACTGTCATTATGGGTAATTGAGTGTAGATTAATGGGCAAGTACCATTTTATTAAACACAATAAATGGTGCTAAAAACCTGGGCGGTTTTGGCTGCATTAGGGGGACCTACACAATATTATGCAGATGGTCATAATGTTATGGCTGACCGATGTCAAATGGTAGTAAGCCAAGTGGGACAGAGGGTGAGGGAAAGCCTTTTTTCTTTGTGTCAAAATGGTAGAAACAAGATGACTTATGCGTCCACTATTTGTGCTTCTACCCTTCCGGTAACAGAGCTCATTGATTTGACAAGATGTGGTTAAGAATTACAATGAGTCGGGGGCATAAAATGGATCCAGTTTCTGCTTGTAAAAACAAAGACTACCCTTTTACTACTGTACTGTTACTGTATCCTCCCATTGAGGAGGAAGGGGGTGGGGAGCTGTGAAGATGTTTCACTCAAACTATCAAAGCCAAGGCCTGAGGGCAGGTGGTTAACAGCCCAAACCAAACTGCACGTTTTATCATTACTTCTCTGAGCTGATGTGTATGGTTTGGCTGGTTAGATTACTTACAAAATAATGATAACCCACTTTTAGTGTTGGTAGTATCGGTTCGTAGTATTGCCAGTTCTGTCTCTTGGTTAAAGGATTACCAAACACAAAATCAGGTTGTGACAGGATTGACTCTGCAGTTAAGCACTTTTATTAAGATAATTGAACCAAGCTAAACCACTAAAACATCAAATGTACATCAACAAACTCTTGCTGTACTGAAAGTACATTGATGTCTATTAGTTATTCAATTATTTGTATGTCAGGTGAACACTAGATCTTTTGTCGCCTGAGGATATACAATGGATCTCTAAGGATGCAGATTCTTAACAATTAAAAGAAAAATGCCAGTAAAAATCTTTCACTAGTCCATATGGCTTGTTTACATACTGTATGGTGCTGGTGAGGCTTCAAGATGAACTTCATAATGGATGACCCCTCCTCCTCTCCCTCTCTCTCTCTGCTGCTCCTTCACAGTGATAGATTAACTTGCTGAGAGAGGCGAGCGTCTGGGGGGATGGACAGTGCAGATCAGCAGAGGGTCTGTGCCAGCAGTGGGGTTGGCTGAAGAGAGTGATAGATTAGGGATTTTTAAATACCCTTCCTGGTGAGCAGGGTGTCCGCCAACTAAGCAGCTGGGCTTTACTCACTTTGCAAGGGGTGGAGAGCAGCCACAGATGGCTACTGGCTGGCAGGTCTCTGCTGTCCAAGACTGTTTTATCGTGAATAAATACAGTAAATGGATGTTAGTCAGAATGTGCATACATGCAAAATGCAACATCCCTCAAGTGATCCTCAATATTCAGCAATAAGATATTGTGTTATTTTGAGTACAACTATTGTTTTTTATGTGCATTATAGATCCCACCACCCTAGTAGACACCATTAGCTTGTCTCAGGAAGTTTCTGGTCCAGAGATAGATAACCAAAGTGGAGGTTGATCAACAAAACTATTCTGACAGATAAAGATTAGCACCTGAAAGAGCTTAAATAGATTAAGTACTGATGGAACCTTGGGCCAACTAGATTGCTGGGTTAGGCACTTCTGAATGTAAGCCAAAAAAAATCCTTAAGAAGGATATGTCTGACACTGGAGATGTGAAACAGGCATGGTTTATCGTGTTTGTCACATCCAATAATGTTTGTGAGATTTGGACAGTACTGTGCACACAGTACAGAGTTTGGATGCATGAAATGAATATGCTTCTACATTTATCATTCATCTCCTGTCATCTGTCCAAATAACCAAAGGGTTTCCAGCTATAGGTTTGGTATTATCTGTGACCTACGAGAAAGTCTGCAGTAACCCGGCCCAAGGAGGGAGTCCAGGCCCACCGTTTCAGGGCCACTCTGCCATCAAAGTCACTCTGGTGGAGGGCTTGCCATTGTATGTGATTGCACGTGCTTGTGAGCTCGGTCTCTTGGTTGCTTTAATTTGACATGTGAGTTCAGCTAGGGAGGCACCTTGAGCGGCTCCCAGCTGCTGAGACATGATCAAATGCACCAGGAAACTGTGTGTAAGGCTCACATTTAAGGGCCCAGTCTGTTTGATGTTGGAAGATATAGAGTGATGTGCATCGTGCTTTTCTGGTTCCCTAGGCAGTGAATCAACAGCAAATATTGGCAACCTATTACCCTGCAAAGCCTGTGCAACTTAATCTAATATCAGATCACAAGAAATATGTAGGAGGTCCGTAAAAAAATATTATGTCAAAAAACTTTATAAATCCTTAGTGTAGATTTACAGTTAAGTACTTCAAACGTGATGTAATAAAACTGGTAAAACACTTTCAGTATGATCTGTGTGCATTTCATTAACAAATCATGGTCTGCACCTGATCTGTAGTCTGACTCTAGCATAATCAAGCTTGAGAAAACATCTAATTAATTCTTTTTTTTTTCTCTGTTGAATGAATCACCCCCCTGCCCCCCTCTCCCGGAAATGCGAGCAGGATAGTGTGTGGTGTCCATATGGTTAATGGCTGCCTATCGGGTCCACTTAAAATAAGGATTACATGGTTGGACTGAGTAATAAAGTAATTTGTTGATCATACTTTCACATGACTTAGGTTCAGCTTAGAGCAAAACTGTAAATTTGGCCTCTAGTGTGGGCCTCTAGTGTGGGCCTCTAGTGTGGGCCTCTAGTGTGGGCCTCTAGTGTGGGCCTCTAGTGTGGGCCTCTAGTGTGGGCCTCTAGTGTGGGCCCCTAGTGTGGGCCTCTAGTGTGGGCCCTTGAGTTTGCCCACCTCTGGGGTCTTATGTTACCATCCATGTAGCATGGATGGTAACATAACTGTTCCATTAAATACTATGGATCTTAGTGAAGTCCCCGCTGGACTCAGGGTAAAGATAGTAGAAGGTGGAACATCAGGATGGCTGCAGTGTTGTGGATGAGCTTCAGAGCCTTAATGGTGCTTCAAGGTAGTCAGGCCATGAGGGAAGACCAGAGTGCAAGGGGAGCAGGATCATCCTATATGACGGCAAAGATGGGCAGGTTTCTCTCATGTTGAGGTAGTTAAGTACAGAACAGAGTTATTGATGACATCGTCTCTTAAAAGGCCAGTGGGGAAGTTAAGGTTGCAGGTTGAACATCAGTGATGGGTACAGACCATCTGTCTTCTGAGAATCATGTGAATAAATGTTCTAATGCGTTGACATTCTGTCATGTAAAAAACAACATAATCCTTTCAGGGTAAACATGCAATCCAGACTAATAGAAAATATGTTCAATCATATCAGTCTCTTTATTTATATTGTATCTACATTACAATAGTATGAAAAGCACTGTGTAAATTGAGGTCATATTTACTCCTTAGAACTACAACACACTGTACATGTCTGTAGTATATTTGCATATTGTATAGGTTCTCCCCATTTCTCTCCACTGTAAGTGTTTGTCACTAAATGGACTTTTGGGATAATTTGCCTACAACAGCCTCAAACCAAATAATGTTTTGTGGTCAAGCTATTGTTGTTAATGGAGGAGAAGTGTGAAATGTTTTAATAAGATTGCTGGCGGAGGCACACCGGTGAATCATCTTCATGCTGACTGACCATGTTACTAATCTTAATCCAGCCAAACCGCAGGGGAGCAGGTAAACAGCTGTGCTCCCAGTTGAAGTTGGATGCAGAACACACCAAGGCTGTACACACATACACCAGGCATCTCTAATCCACCCACCTGTTATGTCCATGTAGGACTGTTATAATTATCAACCTACACAATTGGGAAATTAATGATACCCTGTTTTTACCTGATGTGGTTTTTGTAATGATGAAAAATAGGAAGTAATTGTGAATAACTTTATCATCTAAATGTTAAATATTGTGGACGAAAATCTGACAAAGATTTAAACTAAGTGTCCAAAATGATGAAAGTATTCTATTTCCACTTGTTTTATGAGTTTCAAATTAGACTACCAACCCAGTTTCAACATCTATTGCTTCAATGACATAAGAACCTCTTTGAAATCAATACTTAAACACTTCACTATCTTCATTCTCCACTTTAAAACTCAAAATGCACCCCCAGTTGATCTCCTTAAACAAGGTGATGTTCAAGAGATGAATTTGAGTTAAGGAAACGGCTACACATTCCTAGTTCCTGACGCCTCAACACACAAGAATCTTAAATATCATCACAATGTCAACAATTTAGAGGACAAAGCGGAGGCAGCTCCTCCAGTTGGTTTTAATGCTATTAAATAAGTCTGTGTAAATATCCAGCACGGCGCTGGTGCTTATTTAACCAGCTGTTAAGGTTGAAGCAAGCCAGACTCCCTTCGTGTTCCTAACCACAGTGAGAGGAGTGAGATTAGCTGACATTAAAGGCTTTTCTCCAGCGAGCCCAAATCATATTCCCACCCCCCCCTGCCGACGGACAGACCGAAGTGTCTGCCATAAACCCCCACCAAAGAGATATTTTATTTATTTATCTGTTGAACATCTGCCTGAATGACAGGGTATGGATTTTGAAGGGGGGGATTATTAGATTTTATGCTGTAGATGTGAATGGTTAACATAAGGACAGCGCTACACCAGCAGAATACATGACAACCCCTTCTTTCAGGGTCATCTGCTGTTCCTCCAGGGGCCACATTGTCACCTAGTTTTTGAGTGTCCTTGGAACTTAATTAATCAATTTAAATGATTGATTGACTAAAGTCAATGAAAAATAATAAGCTGCTGATTAAAACATTGAAAGGACAGCTGGCTCCTAATCATCTCAGCTCTGTTTCATACCAGGAATTAAAATAGTATTACACTGTGAAACCAGTTGACACATGGCTAAACAAAGCAAATGTGTTACCTTCAGTCATGCTTCATAGGTAACACTTTACATACATTTTCTTGTTAAGAACCGGGTGATATTGCCAAGCAAACACGTGGAGTAACATGGAGTACATAAAATGTGGTTAAGACTTCTATAGAACCAGGCACGGTGCTGCGCTATATGTCTTCCCCAAGCTAAGAATCCTGGGGGAAAGAATAAAAGGGTTCCCTGCCCAACTTAGGTTATGACTCTTCCCTCCAAGCACAAGAATCAGAGAAATAATGAAGCCACACAGCTGGCCCCCAGGCCGTACTTCTCCAAAGCGGTTTCTGTTCTCGCTGACATTTCTCCAATAGCCTTGCGCTGGCTTGTGCAATTCTATCGGGGTCATTGGACGCCGACTTTATAGTAACAGCTCGAGCTGTTTTTACACCCACAAATAGGTTTCTTGACTTTCTTTTTGTCTGTATGCCGATCCCTTTAAAATCATAATGATCACATAAGCTCTTACATGTTGGAATAGCCAGTTGCATAATTCCAGATCATGAGGTGTGGTTTGTGCCACTTTCCATCCAAGCAGTGGGAGTCAGTTGGCTGAGCGGTGAGGGAGTCGGGCTAGTAATCCGAAGGTTGCCAGTTCGATTCCCGGTCATGCCAACTGACGTTGTGTCCTTGGGCAAGGCACTTCACCCTACTTGCCTCGGGGGAATGTCCCTGTACTTACTGTAAGTCGCTCTGGATAAGAGCGTCTGCTAAATGACTAAATGTAAATGTAAATGTAAGCAGTCAAATTATGTTGCCTGGGAACCAGACCAACCTGCAACATAGGGATTATATTCCTTGGCAGATGTGTCTGGCCCCTCCCATCAAAACAGATTTCCGTCCAGCATGAAAAGTGTCGGGCCTATTAACAGCCTGACGACACGATGCATTGTGATGCGTCACGCGCTCCTGGTGGATGCATTGTGATGCGTCGCGCTCCTGGTGGATGCATTGTGGTCCTGGCTCTGAGACACACAATGCATCTTAACAATTAAAAGAAAAATGCCAGTAAAAATCTTTCACTAGTCCATATGGCTTGTTTACATACTGTATGGTGCTGGTGAGGCTTCAAGATGAACTTCATAATGGATGACCCCTCCTCCTCTCCCTCTCTCTCTCTGCTGCTCCTTCACAGTGATAGATTAACTTGCTGAGAGAGGCGAGCGTCTGGGGGGATGGACAGTGCAGATCAGCAGAGGGTCTGTGCCAGCAGTGGGGTTGGCTGAAGAGAGTGATAGATTAGGGATTTTTAAATACCCTTCCTGGTGAGCAGGGTGTCCGCCAACTAAGCAGCTGGGCTTTACTCACTTTGCAAGGGGTGGAGAGCAGCCACAGATGGCTACTGGCTGGCAGGTCTCTGCTGTCCAAGACTGTTTTATCGTGAATAAATACAGTAAATGGATGTTAGTCAGAATGTGCATACATGCAAAATGCAACATCCCTCAAGTGATCCTCAATATTCAGCAATAAGATATTGTGTTATTTTGAGTACAACTATTGTTTTTTATGTGCATTATAGATCCCACCACCCTAGTAGACACCATTAGCTTGTCTCAGGAAGTTTCTGGTCCAGAGATAGATAACCAAAGTGGAGGTTGATCAACAAAACTATTCTGACAGATAAAGATTAGCACCTGAAAGAGCTTAAATAGATTAAGTACTGATGGAACCTTGGGCCAACTAGATTGCTGGGTTAGGCACTTCTGAATGTAAGCCAAAAAAAATCCTTAAGAAGGATATGTCTGACACTGGAGATGTGAAACAGGCATGGTTTATCGTGTTTGTCACATCCAATAATGTTTGTGAGATTTGGACAGTACTGTGCACACAGTACAGAGTTTGGATGCATGAAATGAATATGCTTCTACATTTATCATTCATCTCCTGTCATCTGTCCAAATAACCAAAGGGTTTCCAGCTATAGGTTTGGTATTATCTGTGACCTACGAGAAAGTCTGCAGTAACCCGGCCCAAGGAGGGAGTCCAGGCCCACCGTTTCAGGGCCACTCTGCCATCAAAGTCACTCTGGTGGAGGGCTTGCCATTGTATGTGATTGCACGTGCTTGTGAGCTCGGTCTCTTGGTTGCTTTAATTTGACATGTGAGTTCAGCTAGGGAGGCACCTTGAGCGGCTCCCAGCTGCTGAGACATGATCAAATGCACCAGGAAACTGTGTGTAAGGCTCACATTTAAGGGCCCAGTCTGTTTGATGTTGGAAGATATAGAGTGATGTGCATCGTGCTTTTCTGGTTCCCTAGGCAGTGAATCAACAGCAAATATTGGCAACCTATTACCCTGCAAAGCCTGTGCAACTTAATCTAATATCAGATCACAAGAAATATGTAGGAGGTCCGTAAAAAAATATTATGTCAAAAAACTTTATAAATCCTTAGTGTAGATTTACAGTTAAGTACTTCAAACGTGATGTAATAAAACTGGTAAAACACTTTCAGTATGATCTGTGTGCATTTCATTAACAAATCATGGTCTGCACCTGATCTGTAGTCTGACTCTAGCATAATCAAGCTTGAGAAAACATCTAATTAATTCTTTTTTTTTTCTCTGTTGAATGAATCACCCCCCTGCCCCCCTCTCCCGGAAATGCGAGCAGGATAGTGTGTGGTGTCCATATGGTTAATGGCTGCCTATCGGGTCCACTTAAAATAAGGATTACATGGTTGGACTGAGTAATAAAGTAATTTGTTGATCATACTTTCACATGACTTAGGTTCAGCTTAGAGCAAAACTGTAAATTTGGCCTCTAGTGTGGGCCTCTAGTGTGGGCCTCTAGTGTGGGCCTCTAGTGTGGGCCTCTAGTGTGGGCCTCTAGTGTGGGCCTCTAGTGTGGGCCTCTAGTGTGGGCCCCTAGTGTGGGCCTCTAGTGTGGGCCCTTGAGTTTGCCCACCTCTGGGGTCTTATGTTACCATCCATGTAGCATGGATGGTAACATAACTGTTCCATTAAATACTATGGATCTTAGTGAAGTCCCCGCTGGACTCAGGGTAAAGATAGTAGAAGGTGGAACATCAGGATGGCTGCAGTGTTGTGGATGAGCTTCAGAGCCTTAATGGTGCTTCAAGGTAGTCAGGCCATGAGGGAAGACCAGAGTGCAAGGGGAGCAGGATCATCCTATATGACGGCAAAGATGGGCAGGTTTCTCTCATGTTGAGGTAGTTAAGTACAGAACAGAGTTATTGATGACATCGTCTCTTAAAAGGCCAGTGGGGAAGTTAAGGTTGCAGGTTGAACATCAGTGATGGGTACAGACCATCTGTCTTCTGAGAATCATGTGAATAAATGTTCTAATGCGTTGACATTCTGTCATGTAAAAAACAACATAATCCTTTCAGGGTAAACATGCAATCCAGACTAATAGAAAATATGTTCAATCATATCAGTCTCTTTATTTATATTGTATCTACATTACAATAGTATGAAAAGCACTGTGTAAATTGAGGTCATATTTACTCCTTAGAACTACAACACACTGTACATGTCTGTAGTATATTTGCATATTGTATAGGTTCTCCCCATTTCTCTCCACTGTAAGTGTTTGTCACTAAATGGACTTTTGGGATAATTTGCCTACAACAGCCTCAAACCAAATAATGTTTTGTGGTCAAGCTATTGTTGTTAATGGAGGAGAAGTGTGAAATGTTTTAATAAGATTGCTGGCGGAGGCACACCGGTGAATCATCTTCATGCTGACTGACCATGTTACTAATCTTAATCCAGCCAAACCGCAGGGGAGCAGGTAAACAGCTGTGCTCCCAGTTGAAGTTGGATGCAGAACACACCAAGGCTGTACACACATACACCAGGCATCTCTAATCCACCCACCTGTTATGTCCATGTAGGACTGTTATAATTATCAACCTACACAATTGGGAAATTAATGATACCCTGTTTTTACCTGATGTGGTTTTTGTAATGATGAAAAATAGGAAGTAATTGTGAATAACTTTATCATCTAAATGTTAAATATTGTGGACGAAAATCTGACAAAGATTTAAACTAAGTGTCCAAAATGATGAAAGTATTCTATTTCCACTTGTTTTATGAGTTTCAAATTAGACTACCAACCCAGTTTCAACATCTATTGCTTCAATGACATAAGAACCTCTTTGAAATCAATACTTAAACACTTCACTATCTTCATTCTCCACTTTAAAACTCAAAATGCACCCCCAGTTGATCTCCTTAAACAAGGTGATGTTCAAGAGATGAATTTGAGTTAAGGAAACGGCTACACATTCCTAGTTCCTGACGCCTCAACACACAAGAATCTTAAATATCATCACAATGTCAACAATTTAGAGGACAAAGCGGAGGCAGCTCCTCCAGTTGGTTTTAATGCTATTAAATAAGTCTGTGTAAATATCCAGCACGGCGCTGGTGCTTATTTAACCAGCTGTTAAGGTTGAAGCAAGCCAGACTCCCTTCGTGTTCCTAACCACAGTGAGAGGAGTGAGATTAGCTGACATTAAAGGCTTTTCTCCAGCGAGCCCAAATCATATTCCCACCCCCCCCTGCCGACGGACAGACCGAAGTGTCTGCCATAAACCCCCACCAAAGAGATATTTTATTTATTTATCTGTTGAACATCTGCCTGAATGACAGGGTATGGATTTTGAAGGGGGGGATTATTAGATTTTATGCTGTAGATGTGAATGGTTAACATAAGGACAGCGCTACACCAGCAGAATACATGACAACCCCTTCTTTCAGGGTCATCTGCTGTTCCTCCAGGGGCCACATTGTCACCTAGTTTTTGAGTGTCCTTGGAACTTAATTAATCAATTTAAATGATTGATTGACTAAAGTCAATGAAAAATAATAAGCTGCTGATTAAAACATTGAAAGGACAGCTGGCTCCTAATCATCTCAGCTCTGTTTCATACCAGGAATTAAAATAGTATTACACTGTGAAACCAGTTGACACATGGCTAAACAAAGCAAATGTGTTACCTTCAGTCATGCTTCATAGGTAACACTTTACATACATTTTCTTGTTAAGAACCGGGTGATATTGCCAAGCAAACACGTGGAGTAACATGGAGTACATAAAATGTGGTTAAGACTTCTATAGAACCAGGCACGGTGCTGCGCTATATGTCTTCCCCAAGCTAAGAATCCTGGGGGAAAGAATAAAAGGGTTCCCTGCCCAACTTAGGTTATGACTCTTCCCTCCAAGCACAAGAATCAGAGAAATAATGAAGCCACACAGCTGGCCCCCAGGCCGTACTTCTCCAAAGCGGTTTCTGTTCTCGCTGACATTTCTCCAATAGCCTTGCGCTGGCTTGTGCAATTCTATCGGGGTCATTGGACGCCGACTTTATAGTAACAGCTCGAGCTGTTTTTACACCCACAAATAGGTTTCTTGACTTTCTTTTTGTCTGTATGCCGATCCCTTTAAAATCATAATGATCACATAAGCTCTTACATGTTGGAATAGCCAGTTGCATAATTCCAGATCATGAGGTGTGGTTTGTGCCACTTTCCATCCAAGCAGTGGGAGTCAGTTGGCTGAGCGGTGAGGGAGTCGGGCTAGTAATCCGAAGGTTGCCAGTTCGATTCCCGGTCATGCCAACTGACGTTGTGTCCTTGGGCAAGGCACTTCACCCTACTTGCCTCGGGGGAATGTCCCTGTACTTACTGTAAGTCGCTCTGGATAAGAGCGTCTGCTAAATGACTAAATGTAAATGTAAATGTAAGCAGTCAAATTATGTTGCCTGGGAACCAGACCAACCTGCAACATAGGGATTATATTCCTTGGCAGATGTGTCTGGCCCCTCCCATCAAAACAGATTTCCGTCCAGCATGAAAAGTGTCGGGCCTATTAACAGCCTGACGACACGATGCATTGTGATGCGTCACGCGCTCCTGGTGGATGCATTGTGATGCGTCGCGCTCCTGGTGGATGCATTGTGATGCGTCGCGCTCCTGGTGGATGCATTGTGATGCGTCGCGCTCCTGGTGGATGCATTGTGATGCGTCGCGCTCCTGGTGGATGCGTTGTGATGCGTTGTGATGCGTCGCGCTCCTGGTGGATGCGTTGTGATGCGTCGCGCTCCTGGTGGATGCGTTGTGATGCGTCGCGCTCCTGGTGGATGCATTGTGATGCGTCGCGCTCCTGGTGGATGCATTGTGATGCGTCGCGCTCCTGGTGGATGCATTGTGATGCGTCGTGCTCCTGGTGGATGCATTGTAATGCGTCGCGCTCCTGGTGGATCTTGGAATGGAGAGCTCCGCCCCCCAGACCAGATGGGAGTGAGCAGTACAAGGGTTGACCATGTGTAGGAGTAGCTGTCACCGTGTAAGAGGTGTTACCTGGGTGGAGGGAGGGGGGGGGGGGGGAGTCGGCAACCCATGGCTCTGGGGTCACTTGTGTGGCTCTCATGCAATTTTTACGATGTTTGTTAGAACGCAACATCAGAAAGGTTGCCGACCCCTGACCAAGGGTTATCCAGCTATGGATTTGAATGTGCCAGAGGACATGACAGCATACGAATGCCTCAGGAGATGCATTTTATGTCTTGCTCCAAGCACAAAGACTATCTGCCCTGCCCATTAAAACATGGCTGCTTTTCAAATTTTCTTGCTGATTTAGAAAACACCCAAATACCATGTTCTTTGAGATCTTAAAGGGTTGTAAGACCTAAAGAAACTCTATTAAATACTATATGAATATAACCTGAGTCTCCAGGGACAAACAGGAAATGCAGTCAATGTTATCTTTGCTCCAGTGGCAGCATTTTGCACCAATTGCAAATGATTTACTCAGATGAAGGAGGTGGATAAAAGTACCTAATCAAATTGTGACTAAATAAATCCATGCATAATTTCTTTTTCAGCGGAATCCGGGTCTTTTTTTAACAGTATTTACATAAAAGAAACCAGTGGCAGCCAAAATGACATAAGTTTTTGTGCCTACTCACATATAAATAATTCAAATGGACTATATTGTTCAAAATGCCTGCAGTAATGCACATTTCCTATAGAGAATATTAGTGCTTTTTTCCTCTCCTAAGTGTGAATTTGGCATATAACGTACATAGTGTTTATATGATTTATTTTCAATTATGGCCTAATTGAACTCATCATCTTAGTTATGTTGGAAATTGCTCCCATGACACTAAAGGAAATATTTGCAGTTCATGATAAATTGCTTTTGGAAAGAACTCGTACATGCATGTGGAACCTTGCTGGCACCTTGTGCTTGTCATTAGCCCCTGAATAGCTTATGCATCTTGTTTAGCAAGAGGGAAAACCACTCTCTGTCGCTATGGAAACAGCTAGTGTCATTTACAAGCATACTGTGCTTAGGTGAATAATTAAATTGTAATCAAGTAGATACACATTTGCAATGATTTATACCTGTTTTTTTTTTATGTCAAATCAAATATCCAAATATGTTTGGAATCACGTATTTCATTTAATGTTGATTTGCAAATGTAATCTAAAATTTGTTTTAAATCTGGGTTCATGTCTTTATGAAACAAATCCAAAACTAAATCTGTAACCGCAGAAAACCCTGAAGTCCATTTAGTTATTGTAATTGCCCTGATCACTGATTGGAATTCATTATATTCCGATCTCATCCTACGAGACAAACCAATTCCCCTTAAAAGGAAGCTTCATGTCAATGTTTGGTTCCTTGCGGTATTTTCCCCACAATGGCACTCGAAACGGATCACTTGCTAGCGGGACTCTTTATCAGCTACGCCAACGTAAGGCTAGCTAATCGCCGGTGCGGGTGGCCTGTATACAGACTTGAGGAGAGAGTTTACTAGTCCACATCGGTTACATGAGCAGTTACCTTGTCACTGGTAAAGGTAAGAAAGGGCACATAAGCGGGCACTCCATACCCTCGCTCTGTCGGAGGTGCCAGTGGCAACCAGCTGAGCCAAAAGACACAGCTGTTTGTCATCGCCTGGCCAATCAAAAGCCATGAAGCAGGCAGCGGGCCAACTAGTCCTCACTGAGCATGCCCACGTAGGGCAGCAGATTTACAAGATTGGTGTTGACATCTGCTGCTCATTTTATTGTGTCTTATGGGATTCCAGTGTTGATTTGATTCCCATGTCAATATCCCAACATAAGCGTAAATTACTGTACAGACAGATATTTCTGATAGCCAATTCTGTATTATATGTTAAAAAAAATATTAAATCAGTTGTGACATACTGAGTAATGTAACAAAATGTTGTTAATTGGTAAAACTGTCATGGGTAGCAGAGCAGGTGGACAAATATTCAAGTGGACAAATGCAGGAGCACAGGCAGACAGGATCACAACTTTATCATTTAGTCATTTAGCAGACGCTCTTATCCAGAGCGACTTACAGTAAGTACAGGGACATTCTCCCCGAGGCAAGTAGGGTGAAGTGCCTTGCCCAAGGACACAACGTCATTTTGCACAGCCGGGAATCGAACTGGCAACCTTCAGATTACTAGCCCGCTTCCCTAACCGCTCAGCCACCTGACTCCCTATCAATAAGTAACCCAAAAGATTCATAAACTTGGCTACTCAGGTACTTTGAATCAAGACCGTTAAAACCTGGCAAAAGTCCACAGGAAGCACATAAGTTCCGGAACCCTCAGGAAACAGACTAACCATCACACAAACACCAACCAGGGAAGCACGTGGGGTTAATGACAACTGACGACTGCTGGGTGGATTACAGTGAGACCCAGATGGGAGGGTTGGACTGTACGAGGAAGACACACGACAACATCTGCTGCACTTGCAGGGAAAAGCACAAGGAGAGAGACAGACACACCACCATCACAGACAATCAACAGACAATCAACAGGGAAAACCCAATGGAAACACCAGGGAAAACACAATGGAAACACCAGGGAAAACACAAGGGAAACACCAGGGAAAACACAATGGAAACACCAGGGAAAACACAAGGGAAGCACTAGGACATGACCGTGGCCATGACACAAACTAATGCGAACTACCTGCACCATACAATTTCTTTCTTTTTGGTGGCTTAGCTGGATTAACTGACATTTGTTAGCGGCGGTTAGCTGTTTGTGTGAGTCAGAGGACACAAAAGTCAGTGTAACGTTATTCCAAAGACTCAGTAACAAAGCCTAGAGTAAATTAATGAGTGCAGAAGCAAACTGCCAAGTGATACAATAAGACCTTGGCCAATACATTAATTGCACCCACAGCCCAGGCAAATAGGGACCATTTGGCCGAAAGGCTGTACTTGTACATAAATGCTATAGAAGTCATCACCAACAAAGCAGATGGGAAAGTCAAAACATAAATTGACCTGTCGAAATGTTCTAAAGCATTTGCCTCGAAAGCATTTTATTTGACCTATGTATCCCTCCCTTTTATCTAAAAAAAGATGTATTGATTGCCTCAGTGAACTGGTTATGGTTAGAGAATCACCATGGTGAGGGTTCCTGTTTGAAATCTCATATTGGAAACGCATCCACACACAATAAAATCAAAGGCTTTCTTTTTGCAGCTTTGAGAAATGTTGAGAATCATAGAACAGCCTGAGGTTGTAGTTCCTCAGTGTATTATGGTGTTACTTCATTGCCGTCCACATCTTCTTGTTGTTTCAGACCCATTTGGGCAAACACACGCAGGGGGGTTTAACAACTCACCAGGAGGAGAAGAGCCCTCAGGGTCTTTCAGCCCATCAGGCAACTGAAGCTTTGCTTTTTTGGCAATAAGCCTGTCTAAACAACTCTTTGTGTCAATGGTTGTTTGAGTAGTATTGAGAAACAAAGTTGAGTGTTCCAAATAAAAGTATATATTTTTTTTTATCCATCGATATTTTGGCCATTGAAAATGGCATAACTGTCTATTTTTATATCAAGGGATTTTACCAAAATATATAAAACATGGACAATCATGTTAGCAGTGTGGAAATAGCCTACTTCAAAGTTTCTGTTAAAGGCATCAGATTTGCAATCTGCAGTTTTGGTTCAATAGAAATGTCAAGAGGGATTACTGCCGAATAAAAAGTATAATATTTTTTTTTGTGTTGCTGCAATATCAAGTACTGGAGTCAGGACAAGATGGCCTTGTTTCGCTTAAAGAAATGTAATATTGTAGCTCAAAGTTATGGAGAGATTTGAGAAAGACCTTCGATCTACAGATCGAAGGGACCCAAACTCTGGCCCGTTCATTTTGAAAGTGTGTCCCTTACCCCAGGGACCTGAACGTGTAATCCAGTTTCAGTATCAAATTATCCGTGGGTCATAATTTTGTCTCCCAGCTGGCTTGTCAGACACAGCATTGTGTTTCTTTTTTTAACATGATTTGGTAGGTATCGGGTTTATAGTTTCCTCCATGTGTCCAGAGGGCCAGGGGGTCCAAGCATTTCACCGTTGTGGCTTGGCCTCCAGGTCTTTGAGCAGTAATGAGCATTATCACCCATTTGCCAGAGGATAGGTAACGGTCACAGACTTTATTAGGGGCTTTTTGCATAATGACCCTAAAGGGGACCCCTCATTTCTCAGCTAAGTCTGGGACTACAGACTTTTAAAATGGCCTCTTTCTATAAGCACACAGCTCCAGGGGAACATACTGTATAAACAGAATGTACATGTGAGAAAACCTTGACAAAGTGACACCTGTGTCTGTATGTTGCACAACTGGCTTTGCCTGACGCAATTTTAAAGGTCAGTGCTGCTAATTTGGCGAGAAAACACTAATCTATAAATTACAAAAATATGATTTTAACAAAAAATTATTGCAATATTAATGACCAACCTCCAACAAGCTAAATCACAATTACACGACTTTGTGACAGTTACTTTGGATGGTTAAAATAGTTACTATTATTTGGGGGGTTTTCAGTCGTACCTTCTAGTACAGTCTCACTGGTATTTTCAGTTGGATGCAGACTAAGTACTTTTCCCCCCCCATACCTGTGTTGATCCTAACGTTTGCTGCCAGTTGGTGGTTTTATATTCCATTGAAATAGCTGCTCCTGCCCTTTAAAAAAATCTTTACCCATCTACAATAACTTCAATTCTCACACAAATCTAGAATGGATTTAGGTGTTATAGAAAAATTTGCTATTAAAACCTCACTGTCAAAGCCTAACGTGGTTAAAGCCAATGGCGCTCCATAGGCGAGGCGTCTGGGCAAGCACATAAAAGCAAACTCTGCAAAGACAGCATTCCCCACCCCGGCCCTGTGAATCAATATCTGCAGAATACTAAGCGAAGGGTCGTTACTCTTTTTTTGTCACCTTATTTTTAAGTTAAGGCTTATTTCTGGAGCCAGGCATTAATCCTCTCTAGTATGTTTGTAGGAGTACAGGAACAGGTTGATTGAGTCTGAAATTAAGACACACTCTTTCTCTAGAATAATTTAATGTCAACCGATAAATAACCTTATTGACTTTTCTACCTAATATCTAGACTATAAATACAGAATCAAAACTGTAATATTTTATGGAAGTTTCCTCCACACCTATTGAATTCAGACCAAAATGTATAAAAAGGAAAACAACAGAATTATTTAAATCACAACATATGTCTCTATTATGCTAGCTAGCAGAGATGACTCTCTGAGGCACTTACTTGTGCCTAAAGAGCTTCAGACAGTGGAATTCAAGTGCTTACGCAAAGTATCTCCAGATGTTTCCTAGCGTCATCCAAGCATCATCCTAGCATCATCCTAGCATCATCCTAGCGTCATGCTTGCGTCATCCTAGTGTCATGCTAGCGTCATCCTAGCAAACATGCTAGTGTGAGGGTATGTAACAGACGTGGTCTTGCAAGTTCCGTCAGAGTTTTCCGGGCCGTGTCCATCCTTCACCGATGATCGAACACGCCATTTCTGACTTCCCAAGCGCCACCACTACCAGCTACGCCAAAGAAAAGCTAGCTATTCATTGACGCGGGTGGCCTGTTACATACTTGAGGAGTGAGTTTCACCGATTCACACCGGCTACACTAGCATCATCCTAGCATCATGCTAGCGTCATCCTAGCATCATCCTAGCGTCATGCTAGCGTCATCCTAGCATCATCCTAGCTTCATCCTAGCATCTTGCTAGCCTCATCCTAGTGTCATCCTAGCATCATCCTAGCGTCATCCTAGCTTCATCCTAGCATCATCCTAGCATCATCCTAGCTTCATCCTAGCATCTTGCTAGCCTCATCCCAGTGTCATCTTAGCATCATCCTAGCGTCATCCTAGCTTCATCCTAGCTTCATCCTAGCTTCATCCTAGCATCTTGCTAGCCTCATCCTAGTGTCATCTTAGCATCATCCTAGCGTCATCCTAGCTTCATCCTAGCTTCATCCTAGCTTCATCCTAGCATCATCCTAGCTTCATCCTAGCTTCATCCTAGCATCATCCTAGTGTCATCCTAGCATCATCCTCGCATCTGAACTTCAGTAACAACATTCTGCCTCCCCATGGTGTTAAGTTGATGGTCATAACATTGGTGGCCTTGTCTTTGTCACATATGTGTGTGAGTATGTGTCTGTGAGACATGACAGCCAAACCCTAACTGAACAACAGAAGTGTAGAAGATTAACCATGACAAAATGTGAACTGGGACAGGAATAGCAGAGAAAGCACAACTCAGGGAGTCAGGTGGCTGAGCGGTGAGGGAGTCGGACTAGTAATCCGAAGGTTGCCGGTTCGATTCACGGTCATGTCAACTGACGTTGTGTCCTTGGGCAAGGCACTTCACCCTACTTGCCTCGGGGGAATGTCCCTGTACTTACTGTAAGTCGCTCTGGATAAGAGCGTCTGCTAAATGACTAAAATGCAAATGCAACTCAGTGTAGAACTGTGCTGTTCCCAGGGCTTGAAATGACAAGTAGCCTATATGATAGAACACCCGGGTGGGACCTTGATTGGCAGATGGTTCTTTGCTGTTTGTTCTTATCTTGTTGAGGAGATGTCTCAAACAGGATATCACTCTGGGGACAGGGTAGGCTCCATTTCCTGTTCAAACAAAATGGCAACTATGGATTGGCCAGGAAAGCATGCAGCTCATGAAAATTTGATGAAGTCCTATTCTAAGTAGAACTTTTTTATCCTGTTTCATGCATAAGGCTGTTGCTGGACCTTGCTAGGGGTATATATGACAAGCACTGAATCAATTGCTCACATGCCCTAAGGGACATAACTCTTCCACATTGAATGTGAAGGAAAAATATTTTATGCTATATTCCCTTAGTATAAGGTCAGGTACTATGCTATTGAGGGAAGGTTTCATGTCAAGTGCACTCATTTGAGGTCATACAGAGTTTAAAGATACTGCACCCTGTCCAATTCCACCGGGTAAATTCCCCTAATCCAGCCCTGAAGGTGAAACTGACATCAAATCTCAGTTTGTAAACATACAGGCAAGTAGTCCTCTCTCCTGCCTGGAGGCAGTGCAGCAGTGCATCATGAACACAGATATGGTTGTGGATGTGTGTGACTGCACGTGTAAGTTGAACACCATTCTTTTTATCCATTCTGTTCCTTTGTTGACTTTTTATATTCATCCAAACCCAGCCTGTGGCAAACTAATTCCCTTTTAGTATGTTGAATCATAAGGTGAGCAGAACAGCAGGTCTTATCCACAGTCATCCAGAGTGGCTAGTGTTCGATTAGAGAATGCTTGTTCCTGACATATCGCTACAACTGAGACTACCAAGGGCCTGTCATGACTGCTAGTGTCTGGAGCTGGCAGCCCTGAATTGGGCAGCTTGGCTTTGAGATCGTATAACAGACAGTGCCATAGCCAAGTGCCAAGACACACTCCACCTCATATGCACACACGCATGCCCACACACATCATCATCAGATTTCTTCTGCACTTCCTAATCAAGCTGTAATCAGCAATCAAGCTTGTAAAATCATGTTCCTCTCCAGGTGGTAGGGCATCCCCACTAGTGACTAAACACCACTCTGTTACAGAAAACCTTTATTTCACTCTCAACTCATCAGTAGTATGTTATTTAAATAATGCTATTTAATACAGTATATAAAATACTTAACATGTAGTTAAAAGTATAGACGCGTTTGATAGAGTAATGCTGTCAGTGCCATGTGAAATACAGCTGGAAAACGATTGCACGGTAGCTTTTGGTAACATCACCAATAACGCAACATTGATATGAATATTGATGGATACTCTTCAATACAATTACATTTATTGAATTTGAAAGTAAATAGTCTTTTTACAGAGAGATAATAATAATAATAATAATGGTATTTGCAATGCACTTTATATTTAGCTAAATTTGCTAGTGCTAATATCAAGATAAGCGCCTCTCGGGCATCGTTGCTTCCTGTAATGCTATGAAGCTGAGCCGTAGAAGGAAGAGTTGCCCGTTATGATTGTTTTTGTGCGGGCATCATTAAAAGAGACCTGGTTGTGTATTTATTGGAGCTTACACAGCGCATTCTGTGGCTCTGGTCTCCCCACTGACCCGGTCAGAACCATCCGGAAAGATGCTGACGAGTCAGTCCTGTGTTTGTGTTAATATGCTTTCCTGTTCAAACATGTCAGTTGACTGTGACTGACTTGTTCATCGTGGCCTATTACTAAACATGCCAGTCATTTCTCTCTGATACACAATAGAAACATGTTGATGGTTTTTGTTTGACGTCAAACCCGATGTTGAATGTGACAGCATCAGCTAGGCATATAAACATTCAACATTGGTATGACACATGACAGTGTTGGTACAACATTGAAAATAATTCTTGTTAGAAGAAAAATCATATGCCAATTGTATACATTTGAGTTCCTTGATCAAGATTTCCAATAAGAAATAAGAATCTACACATCTATAAAACCTGTTACTTTGAATAAAGTTTGTGTAGTTGTGGAAGACACTATCCTCAGGTTAATGGTGACAGCACAGCTTGGCCATGTAAAACCATCATTCATACTGCATAGACCCTGCTTCGAGCCCAGACGGCCTCCCTCATGAAACACTATATCCTTTCAGACAGGAGTCGGGGGTGGCACATTACAATTGATCGAATAAGCCAAAGGTGTCTGAGGGAAAACACAAACTTGTCATCCGATGGGAAGATTTCGGGCGGTCTGGCCTGCCAGTCAGAGAGACTGGCGTGGAACATTGGCATATCTAAAAGGTCAGGCGGAGACTGCGGTCTGTTTGCACCAGAGCTTCCGATCCAGGTGAAGTCTGACTTCTCTTTTGAACCCCCTCTGACAGCTTTTTGCAATGTGAAGCCCACCCCACTGCCTCTGCTTCCACTCACTGCTCTTTGTCAAGACACACAAGACGGCTTATCCTTCCCTGTACATGACGGGGAAAAAGAAGGTGGGATTCTCAAGATGGAGAGAGCACTCTGTTGTAGGGACTTAGTGCAGTGTAGGTCTTTTGCTATTAAGGAATTGGCAGGTGGGTACTGGACTGAGACAGACGGCTGTTGACATCAGGATGAGGGAAGAGAATGTGCTCTCCCTCGTGGGTGTGGTAGAGAATGTGCTCTCCCTCGTGGGTGTGGTAGAGAATGTGCTCTCCCTCGTGGGTGTGGTACAGAATGTGCTCTCCCTCGTGGGTGTGGTAGAGAATGTGCTCTCCCTCGTGGGTGTGGTAGAGAATGTGCTCTCCCTCGTGGGTGTGGTAGAGAATGTGCTCTCCCTCGTGGGTTTGGGAAACCTGGTGAGAAATAGTCACAATGCAATAGTGTCACTTCTCTAAGCCTTACAATGTAAAAATCCTAATTCTGGCACCTGTGTTATACGGTAGGCATTTGTGTCCAGTTTTAAGTATCTCACTGTTAACCATTAGCTCTGTGGCCGTGTGTGCTTGTGTGTTAGCAGGGGGACATAAGCGCGGACTTTAGACACACTTTGATATATAATATGTGTATTTATATTGTTCATTTGAATAGGCATAACTCATTTTATGTAATTCAGAGATAAATAATAATTGATTAATTAAGTATTTTCCATTTTCTTTTATCACTATTCTCATGACTGTGCATGTCTCGTATGTTAAATTCCCTAAAGAAATGTCTATTCAACACATTAAGTACAGTGCACACGTTTATTTCAGTCAGCGAAAGCACCTGTCCTCTCCTTTCACGCTCTCCATCTGACACCACCAGCTCGCGGGCTCATTGCTCAGGGACCAAGGCTTGGCACAGGCAGAGGGGAGAGGGGACAAGCTGATAAAAATCTCTGCTGCTCCACAGAGAACTGGCGTCCATTTCCAGACACACTCCATCAAGCCAAGCAGCTCTTTGCCCCCTTCTCCAACATCCTCCTCTCTGCTGCTAATGATTACTACTATAAATCACGCAGTGTACTATTTGTCTCATTGGTGCTAGAACAGAGAAATGCAAGGGTCTTCTTGTGTACCATGGTAGAAAGGTATAATGGAATGGAAGGAGTTCCCGCTACCTGATATTCATCTCACAGGTTGTAAGTAACGGGTTGAAATTCAGTATAATTTTTCAATCAGTGGAAGTCTAAAACCTACAACACTATTTACTTTGGTATCGAGCTAGTGACATGGTGTCTGTGTTACAGCAATTTGACATTAGATACACAGATAGGACAGACTTAGATATACTGTATATACACAGGTAGGACAGACTTTTTCTGAAATTAAGCCCATCCTTTCCTCTTGAACCGCACTTTGGGAACCAACGCCACAGCATGAAGACAGCATCACAACTGGCACATTTACTTTTTCACTCCAGAATGCACGTATTCAGTTGTTTTGTAAGTATATTTATCACTGAGGGACTCCCTGGAAGAAGGCATAGTACAGTATGAAGGTGCTTTCCTTTAAAAGCCTAAGACTGCTTTACAGCTTAAACTTTCGCCCTTTTAAAGTTCATGATATCAACTACTTTTTACATCATCTTAAATTATTGATGAATAGTTTGAAACATACATTGACACTCGCTTTTTGGCAGTGACACTTAAGCAGTTGTCAAACCCATGAAACAGTAATGAGGCAGAGCATAGCTTTCTGCAGGGTTCAGGAGATTAGCTTGAAATATGCTGTCCAAGCACTAACTCAATGGTGCCTGTCTCTCTCTGTCTCTCTTTTTGTGATAAGGCACATTTTACACAAGGTGGAAACTTGAAAGACAGGGGCCGGCACATCAAAGCAGCCCTGCTGGATGTTGAGGCGGTCGGGGACATGACTACACTTCAGGGACACAACCTATTTGGGAGTCAACAAACATCTAAAGGGAATTCTAAATGAAATATAAAATTATGCAGCAGTGCAACTGCCGTTGTAATTTCTTTATTAATTTGTTTAAAATTCTAGCTGTGAATTATTCCATTAAGTTTCCTGATGGATTTAATTCCCCTATAAAATGACAGTACCTCTTCAGCAATTGGAAGTTCAACATCAAAAACTACATCAAAATTTAATTTTCTGAGCGTTAATGAGCATTTAAATATTGATTTAAATGCGTTTTGCCATATGAAAGGACATGACCCAGTATGTTTATATAGTATACTCTGTGATATGTCTATGAATCCGTTGGTAAACCTATAGCTATGAGCATCTCGACCCAGTTCCTCTCACTCTTCAAATTTAATATTTTTCTCACGTGCGTTGAAGGTTTACTTGCAAGGTTTGTAACAGGTTACAATTTTCTGGTCGAAAAACCGTTTTTGGGGAGAAAGAAAAGTTTCCTAAAAGAGGTTTTGAAAGATTGACAAAAAGTCCTAATCAAGAACAGGTTGATTTTTTTTTTTTTTTTTTTTTTTTGAAAATACAAATTTTGAAAGGTTGAAAAAATATTTTATAAACGAAACCAATAGGCTGAACAGCCACATATTGCACATATGGCTTCCTCACCCTATACCACATGCACCTTGCTCTCTCACCCTAGACCACATGCACCTTGCTCTCTCACCCTATACCACATGCACCTTGCTCTCTCACCCTATACCACATGCACCTTGCTCTCTCACCCTATACCACATGCACCTTGCTCTCTCACCCTATACCACATGCACCTTGCTCTCTCACCCTATACCACATGCACCTTGCTCTCTCACTCCATACCACATGCACCTTGCTCTCTCACCCTATACCACATGCACCTTGCTCTCTCACTCCATACCACATGCACCTTGCTCTCTCACCCTATACCACATGCACCTTGCTCTCTCACCCTATACCACATGCACCTTGCTCTCTCACCCTATACCACATGCATCTTGCTCTCTCACCCTATACCACATGCACCTTGCTCTCTCACCCTATACCACATGCACCTTGCTCTCTCACCCTATACCACATGCACCTTGCTCTCTCACCCTATACCACATGCACCTTGCTCTCTCACCCTAGACCACATGCACCTTGCTCTCTCACCCTATACCACATGCACCTTGCTCTCTCACCCTATACCACATGCACCTTGCTCTCTCACCCTATACCACATGCACCTTGCTCTCTCACCCTATACCACATGCACCTTGCTCTCTCACCCTATACCACATGCACCTTGCTCTCTCACCCTATACCACATGCACCTTGCTCTCTCACCCTATACCACATGCACCTTGCTCTCTCACTCCATACCACATGCACCTTGCTCTCTCACCCTATACCACATGCACCTTGCTCTCTCACTCCATACCACATGCACCTTGCTCTCTCACCCTATACCACATGCACCTTGCTCTCTCACCCTATACCACATGCACCTTGCTCTCTCACCCTATACCACATGCATCTTGCTCTCTCACCCTATACCACATGCACCTTGCTCTCTCACCCTATACCACATGCACCTTGCTCTCTCACCCTATACCACATGCACCTTGCTCTCTCACCCTATACCACATGCACCTTGCTCTCTCACCCTATACCACATGCACCTTGCTCTCTCACCCTATACCACATGCACCTTGCTCTCTCACCCTATACCACATGCACCTTGCTCTCTCACCCTATACCACATGCACCTTGCTGCAGGGTGTCCTGGAGGTCTCTCCAGCTTGCTTCACACCTGGGCTGTGCCACAGCACACCACACAAGTGTTTCCATTTGAGATGTGTCTGGTTCACACACACTGACCTGAGATCACACACACACACACACTGGCCTGAGGTCACGCATACACACACACTGGCTCTGCAGCTCTGCAGCGGTACTCCGCTGGTGAACGTGACTCTAACCCAGCCTTGCAGCTACAGCTAATGTCCAAGAAGAGAAGAGGAGCAACGAGGCTTTCATACAGGAAGGGCATGATGACTCCTTCTCCTTCATTATAGCCTTCCTTCTTGTCTCATCCAAACTTGGTGTATGGATGTTTAGAACAGTGACATCACATCTCTCCATCTGCGGGTGACACGACACCTTCCCATCAAAAAGCATTAACGATTACAGGCTTTGGTCTCAGATTACTAGGCCAACAATGCCAGCATGGTTGTAGGGCTCAAAGCACTAATATGCTGTTACAGTTTTTCCCCATATTGTACCTTTTCATACATTTGTAATAACCTACAGTACACTGCTAAACTGTAATTGCATCAGTTCTTCCTTTACTGTTTGTACTGTAACTACTGTGTTGTCCTTGTTCCTACATGTGTTTTTATCTAGTTGCATAATCGTTCTCGTGCACCAGTGGTGATGGTTCTCTGCATGAGACAACTGGCTTGTTTTGTGATAGAACCAGAGTAACAAGAACAAAGAACACAGGAATGACCCTGTTCATGGACCGCTGGCTCTGAGGCCGAGCCACACAGCTGAGGTTGGGAGCAGAGGCCGTAGGGTCTCCCAGCTGGTGGGGCAGCCATATTAGACAAGGGTTGCTTGGTACACTGAACATTCAGTTCTCATACAGAGAACTGTGCTCTCTGTATGAGAGTGTGAAGGTCATAGACATGGTCAGTATGGTAGAGAGGACATGTAGGAGTGAAAAATGCTAAGGTTAATAAAAGAACATTTTATATTTTAAGACCATTTGTACTCTCTGCCTTCATAGCTGGAAATATGTATCCAATGCCCTGCCTTTGATTCCGACCATTAGCTAAAGCTGGTGTTAAAACAGAAATCTTGCTGGTGAAAGTGTAGTTGTGTTGTTGTGAGTTTATGGGGAGTAAACTTGGGATGCTGGCTAAGGAGGCTAATCGTATCCTCCTCAACCCACCCCCTGTCCTTACCCCATCTGTGAATATTGTCTTGTACGCTATGCATATTATATACATTGCTACTGAGAACCCAATGCCATGAGAAGCATGCTCTACCAATGCTAGCATCATTGTTCCTAACAACTCTTCCAATAGTAAAACAGAATCATGATTTGTATGATGTGATTAAAATCTGTTGGACAGTAGATCGTAAATAATGGATATCTTTTTCCTGATTCAATAATAACTGCTATTTTCTCAAATATTACAATATCCGCATTCTTGACTATGCCCATGTCTCTACCACTTCTCCTCTTCCTCTCTCTCTGTTCTCTCTCTATTTCTCTTTCAGTTTTCCCTTTGAGTTCTCCAAAGCTGGTGCGGGTCCCACGGGCGTTTGTTTGGACAGCTATTCAGTACCGTAATTGGCTCGTCCCTAGGATGGTGAGTCACATGGCCTTTGTGACCGACCCTTATACAGCTGTACGGCACACTGTTAAGGACGAGTCAGTTCTCATCAGCATTTACTGAACTGGATCCTCGCCAAATTAGCCAAGGCTAGTTCAAACCCATTTCGTGGTGATTGGAGGTTGCACGTTTAAAATTCACATAAGGTCTGATATTTGACACTTGCATGGCAGGGTCAAATTAAATACTAACACTAAATGAATATGTACTACAACAAATGTATTTGTTTGTAACTTTCAACCATCTTTTGCTTTAATAATGCAGTTTAGTTACTCAAATTAAAAACTAAAAGAGACAAATATATTTGTTTTTACACAGTACATTATCTTTTTTGTGTTGCCGGAGAATTTAAAACAAAAAGGGGTTAAGTCAGCCTTTATAATTTTGCATGGTATAATTCCCCCGATTCTAAACAAACACAGAAAATATCCAGCTGTCTACTTTGACAGATGACACCTTGGACAAGCTTTTGCTGGCAAAGGAATAAAGACTAACCTTCACTTAGATCACAGTAATAACCTTCACTCTAGATCACAGTAATAACCTTCACTCTAGATCACAGTAATAACCTTCGCTCTAGATCACAGTAATAATGAGAAGAAATGTCCTGAGCTGGCCTAAGGTCACATAAAATATATGTTTCTGGTTTGGTAATGCATTCATATACTGTATGCGCTCAACAGAATGCCAAGCAAACGTAGCTTGCCTCCAGAGTTACGCATATTCCACAGTATATCTAATGTGGGTGATGGAGGGAGGGAGAGGAAAATAAAAACTAATGATTGACTAAATCTATGGCTGCATTATAATGAAGGATTTTAGCCAATTTTAAGATTAATTTCACACTTGCATATTGACTCATTTTACTTTTGGATCTATTTATCGACAGTTCCTCGTTATCGACATTTTAGTACAAAAAATTTACAACAATTTCCTTCAAGTTCCACTCATACAATGTATTTGCGTCCATCTTTTCTTTAATAGTACTAATGAAGATTTTGGCGATTTGAGCTGTGAAACCGAATGTGTGACATTTTTACTAGACACTGATGTAGTGATTTAGCTACTGATGTTGTGGCAGTGAAGTTGAAGAGATTTTCCCCATAATGGTGTCCGGAAGCCTTATTGTGGCCCTCAATGGTGCTAAAAGGCAGGAGTACATTACCAACTCAAATCCTAATTAACTCCAGTCAGATATCACGCCTCTATTCAAAAGAACTGATGGCAGGCTTCTGGCTTCGTTTGGAAGTATTGAACCAATAATTCATGATGCTTTCAAAACAAGGAATGTTGTCTACTAATGGAGGTCAACAACTTACATCAACTAGATGCAATACTGAAATACTCCTGAAATGGAAGATGACTGGGATTGCTGGGATGCAATGGAAAGGCAAAACATATAAATCAGATGTTATGGAGGAGATTATCAAGTCACCTTCCACTACAGAGTACATAAGATAAAACACTTAGATGATTACAGCAGATAATAGTAATAGTTATTACATACTCGAACTTCAACAGGATGGAATATCTTGACAAAAAAAACTATATTACGATATGAGTAAAATGTCTCTCTTCATCTTCATGCGAAACAAACGAGAGAAACCTGGGGTCAAAGGTTGATTGCATTGACCTTGGTCAGCCTTCAACACTGTTGCAGTGAGCAACCGTCAAGTCCCACTGCAACCCCTAGCGTACAATCGAGCACTCATTAAAAGTGCTTGCGTGGTCCACCCCTCCACTAATTATTCCCTCTGAAGAGCCCTCATGTGGATATCAGGCTCACAGAGCAAGTAGAAACAGAGTGAGAGCAGGAAACCGAGGGAAAGCAAGAGAGAGATAGAGTAAGAACAAGATCAGCAGGAGAGAGAGATAGAGAGAGATAGAGTAAGAACACGATCAGCAGGAGAGAGAGATGGAGAGCAAGAGGGAGGGAGGGAGGGAGAGAGAGCAAACCAGCATCTCTTGTTCATTAACATCAGTTAATCCTCTGGGAATTTGGGAATTCTGTCTCCCTTGCTTGCTCCCCCTCCCACGTCTGTGAACTACCCTTTACTGAAGGTGAGGTGCACATTTATATGAGGCCCACTCGACTTTAATCTGTGAGCCTGTCAGGGAGACTCTTTAATTATGACTGATGCCAGGGGAGGAAGGGGAGGGGAGGGTGGGGTGGGCAGCATGGGAATATGGAGGAGGTGGATTGATAGAAGGGTGGGTGGATGGTGTTACGTAAAGATTATAGCATAGACTATGCTGTTCAATTTGGAGTCTACATTTACATTTAGTCATTTAGCAGACGCTCTTATCCAGAGCAAGTACAGGGACATTCCCCCGAGGCAAGTAGGGTGAAGTGCCTTGCCCAAGGACCCAAGGACCCAACGTCATTTTGCACGGCCGGGAATCAACCTGGCAACCTTCAGATTAGGGAGTCAGGTGGCTGAGCGGTTAGAGAATCGGGCTAGTAACCAGAAGGTCGTTGGTTCGATTCCCGGCCCATGCCACATGACGTTGTGTCCTTGGGTAAGGCACTTCACCCTACTTGCCTCGGGGGAATGTCCCTGTACTTACTGTAAGTCGCTCTGGATAAGAGCGTCTGCTAAATGACTAAATGTAATCTAAATGTAATTACTAGCCCGACTCCCTCACTGCTCAGCCACCTGACTCCCCGTCTAAAAAGTTATGTCACACACATTTACATTTATTCATTTAGCAGACGCTTTTATCCAAAGCGTCTTCCAAGAGAGAGCTTTACAAAGTGCATAGGTCACTGATCATAACAACAAGAGGTTACCACTAACCACAAGAGCAACAAGTCTCTGAGCAAGAGTTATTGTGATCTTTGAGGAAACTAACATCGGGTCAAGCGAACCATTCCTAAGTACCGTTGTACTCCCGGAACAAGTGCGTCTTGAGCCTTTTCTTGAAGGTGGAGAGACAGTCAGTGTCTCTGATGGAGGTGGGGAGTTGAGAAGTTAAGAAGGGTGGAGAAGAACACATGCACTGCGTGTGTCTGTGTTCTTTTAGACTCAACATGGCACACACTCACAACACCACAGTGGATCAGAGAAACAGCGGCAGCCATCTCTCTCCCTTCTCAGTGGCCATGTTGGGAAAGTTCAGCATCTGCAATGTCAGTTGGTATGACAACACGTGCACCACTTTGGGGACGTCAGTCCTTATTGGTGGTTCTAGCTGGGAGAGAATGCTTTCCTTCATCAGGGGAAATATCTGGATCCTCAGGATTTGTGAAAGAGGATTTAACTTGGGAGCAAACAATAAAGCGAGACACAATTAAAATGTCTTTATTAGACTGCCAAACAAAAACCTCTTGACATAAGCGCATTATTGCCACAGCCAAATCACTTCCTTTGTCTTTAAGCTGTTAGTTGGTCTGGGTCTAGAAATATAGAGGTTTGTCAGGGAGGTATGCATTTTCTTTTGTTTTTCTATATTTAATTTCTTGGTGCCAGCTGAAGTCAGACCATCACAATCAGAGGGTTAAAGGTCCAACTTATCGGCCAACAGTGTCCCACATTTTCAAATGGATCCACTTCCTTTGTTGAATATTTTCAATCCAAGTTATTCTAAACATGGATCCTTAATAGTTTCTAACTAACTACTCCAAACAAAGTTATTCCAAACATGGATCCTCAATGGTTTCTACATCATTAAATATATTCTATTTAAAATACATTGACACCAGGAATAAACCTGCCTTTCTTTATTCAATTCTAAGGAGATCTCTCCAGTTTGTCTCCAAGGTGGTTAATTAATTTTCTTTAACCACCCAGAGCATTTAAATGTCTTCTTTTTTTACTCTGTTCCGAATATTAATCATTTAGAGAGTTAGGAGGTGCAACTATGCAAATCAAATGTGTTATATTTGACTTGTCTTCACAGCTTGTCTCTAAACAAATAATGATTCAATGGTCAAATCTGAAATAATGAAATGAAAGGTGCAGCCACATATTAGCAGCCAAGTGTTTGCGGTGTTGGCAGTGAGAATCTCCTTGAAAATCTTAGATACACACAGCTGACAGTTATTCAACCAGTCAAAATCATGTTTGGTAGAATGTTGACATCTCATAAGTCTTCCATGGTGAGGGACAGATCTTTTACACACGTGTCCAAACGTTACCCAAAAGAGCCTGTTTGGTCAACATCTTCAGATCTATAACTATAAAGCATTTAGTCGTACCTGTCAGGCTTGATCAATTACTTGGAGCAGATCCAAGATGGCGATGTTAGTTTTCATAATTGTTTTCAATAGTGAGTACCTAAGGATCATATTAAAACAAACTAAAGTCTTCAAAGTCATTGTATCCATTCAACACTGCTAAGATCAAGTATGTTAGTGTAAATACCATACTCATACATATACAGAACTTAATCAGGCTTTCAGATGTCCCTTGTAGCCCATGTGGTTAGCTGGCACAGGGACATGCATCCAGCAATCCTTCTCCTCCTCCATGTTCATGTTCTGCTGCACAGCAAGCTGGCTCGGTCCTCCAGACTGTGTGCCACTTTAACACGTCTTCCATCATGTGTCTATCCTCCTGAGAAGTGTTTATGATAATTGAATGACTTTTTCCTTCACCTAAGACTCAAGACCATTTACAACGCTAGATATCTGCATTTCCTCCTGTCTCTTCAGAGGCCCTAATTCTGTTGTGTTTGACATAAAATGTAATGACAAGCCACCATTAAATCACTCACGACACGTGGTGAAGGACCCAGGACAGCACGATGTACAGACATGGAGGTTGTCTGATAACATCTTTGATGTGTTCTAAAAATGTAATTTCTTTCTGAGGGTTAGAGATCCTTAGAAGGTCCTGAAACTGATTAGAAAATGTATTTTCTGGTACACTGGATGGCTGTACCTAGGGTACTGCAGAGACATTGTCTTCTTAATCACCTCCATCGTCACACGCTATACATTCGTATCACAGCCAAGATTGCTGTAGTGGGAGTTGCAAATGAGCTCGGTTAACTGTAGAGTGAAATATTTATTTGTGTATCTGTTTTTCATAAGGTCAATGACATCCACAATGAGGCTCCAGAATTACCACAACGATCTTTCTTGTGCACCTTAGTCTGCTATGTTGATGTCCACCCACTTGAAGAAATCTAACATGGTCCTCCCCTCCAGTCTAGATGAAATCACCAGAGGATTATATTGTTAATCATTTATATGTAAAATGTGACTGGAACAGTTTGGTTTATACCTACACTGTTGAAGTAATAGTTGTTCTACAGTGGTTTTAAATGACACCGTAAATACAATTATCTATTGGGTGCAATGACTCAACTTTAGGGGATTAGTCTTCCTGGCAAGGTTTGGTCATGCAAATAAAAATCTATTTATCACTTTTTGTTAAGTCAAGAGTACAGTAAGTCTGCACATCTTGGATACAGATATAATTAAAAGTTAATCGCATAACACTGTGGAACAATTCCTTTTTTTTAGGTGCCAACCAAATGTTGTATTAGATATAGTATCTGTACACTGGCAACAAATGAAATATGCAGAGTCATATCTTGTTTAGAATATAACTCCTGTTTAATACCTAATAAGCTCCAAGGTCAGGATAATGCTCAGAAAATTAAGCCTATCATTTCCATGCAGGATTAAAAGTAGGCAGAGATTTAAAAGTGTGAGAATCTTAATGACATCTCCAGTTTTTTCTCAGTAAGAGAACCCTCCCTTGGGGGAGATGGAATACAGAAAAACACATCCTGTATGTATGAACCATGCCCACATTAATGATTTAACAAGATTGTCAAGTAAAAATGTCAACTTACTACTACATTCTACGTGGAATACATACATTTTATGTCTATACATTGTCCATTCATTCAGTTTATAATTCTCTCTGGTCCATTGAAAATGACCCGGATTACATATCTATCTCCATTTTGTATAACATCAAAGGCGCTATTCTTTACAGTTCTATCTCTATTATAGCTCTGGACCCACCTGTCATCCCAAGACCCTGCTCAGTCCTGCCAGGGGCATTCTGCTCAGTCCTGCCAGGGGCATTCTGCACAGTCCTGCCAGGGGCATTCTGCACAGTCCTGCCAGGGGCATTCTGCTCAGTCCTGCCAGGGGCATTCTGCTCAGTCCTGCCAGGGGCATTCTGCACAGTCCTGCCAGGGGCATTCTGCTCAGTCCTGCCAGGGGCATTCTGCACAGTCCTGCCAGGGGCATTCTGCTCAGTCCTGCCAGGGGCATTCTGCACAGTCCTGCCAGGGGCATTCTGCACAGTCCTGCCAGGGGCATTCTGCACAGTCCTGCCAGGGGCATTCTGCTCAGTCCTGCCAGGGGCATTCTGCTCAGTCCTGCCAGGGGCATTCTGCACAGTCCTGCCAGGGGCATTCTGCACAGTCCTGCCAGGGGCATTCTGCTCAGTCCTGCCAGGGGCATTCTGCACAGTCCTGCCAGGGGCATTCTGCTCAGTCCTGCCAGGGGCATTCTGCTCAGTCCTGCCAGGGGCATTCTGCACAGTCCTGCCAGGGGCATTCTGCACAGTCCTGCCAGGGGCATTCTGCTCAGTCCTGCCAGGGGAGACTGCTCAGTCCTGCCAGGGGCATTCTGCACAGTCCTGCCAGGGGCATTCTGCACAGTCCTGCCAGGGGAGACTGCTCAGTCCTGCCAGGGGCATTCTGCACAGTCCTGCCAGGGGAGACTGCTCAGTCCTGCCAGGGGCATTCTGCACAGTCCTGCCAGGGGCATTCTGCTCAGTCCTGCCAGGGGCATTCTGCACAGTCCTGCCAGGGGCATTCTGCTCAGTCCTGCCAGGGGCATTCTGCACAGTCCTGCCAGGGGCATTCTGCACAGTCCTGCCAGGGGCATTCTACACAGTCCTGCCAGGGGCATTCTGCTCAGTCCTGCCAGGGGCATTCTGCTCAGTCCTGCCAGGGGCATTCTGCTCAGTCCTGCCAGGGGCATTCTGCTCAGTCCTGCCAGGGGCATTCTACACAGTCCTGCCAGGGGCATTCTGCACAGTCCTGCCAGGGGCATTCTGCACAGTCCTGCCAGGGGAGACTGCACATACCCAAACCGGAGCTGCAATGTCTTGTAACAACATATGATGTCACTCAGAGGTAAGTGGATGTTATAAAGGGGCAGTTGAATATTGTGTTACAAATACAAAAACAATGTTAGCATCATGAATACAATATATTTAGTGTCACCACAGACCTTAAAAACACGTTGTGCTTTGTGCATTGAAAGCAACTAGGTAAAATGCACAGAGGTTTGGTTTGGGGGTAAAGGGACAATTAGCCAGTTTCAGCTCATTGAAGTTATCTTCCAAATGCCTGATGAAGCAAGTAAGGGGAGTTGGTGTTTTGTCCCACAGCGACGGGACACACTGAGCTCCAATGCTGCGGGTCCAACGATGAGTCGCCTCTCACGGCAGATAAGACTGGTGGAATACATTAACCTTTTCTTCATTTGTTTTGTGTGCTCCCTTTTGTTCACTTGCAAAATGAGGGGGAGGCTTCCCACTGCAGGGTGGAACCGAGGCCCTGTTCACCACTGGCTCACGAGGTACACGCATTAGCCTTCAATAGATGAGAAAAGATTGGAGGCACAGCAGAGGCAGAGTGGGGGCAGTCTATTCAAGAAGCAGGTAACAGCTTTTTCTTCTTTTCTCCACTTTCCATCTTTCTCTGCCCCTTCTTTATTTATTTCTCTCCCTCTGTCTCTGTCAAAGCTTCCTTCCTGAGGCGCTGTAATTATCTGTATAGTAAAGATTAAAGGTCACAGTTGTTTGCTCAGGAGAGAGGAGCCGTAGCTCTGGGGAGGAAAGGAGATGCTTCAAACTTTCAAAGGTACCTCTGACATCTAGTAAGACAATGAGCTGTAACAACCGTCAAAAGAGAAGTGATTGAGTATAAAGTAGGACGACTGCAACAGAGGGACAGTAGGAATAGATGTGAGAGTAAATATGTGTGTGTGTTTGTGTTCAAGATTCAAGATATGTATTGTCATGTATACGGTTTACGTAATAAAGTTAGACAATACAATGACATTCTTATAGTGCAATGTCATCCTTCCACATAATTTCAATAAAAACACTACAAAAAGAGAAAAATATATAAATATACAATCAGAATAAAATACATTTTAAATAAGGCACATAAATGAAATGACATAAATGTTTCCTGAGTGTTTGTGTGTGTGTGAGAAAGAGAATTATTGTCATTTTGAACAAGAAAAATAAGAAAAGCGCTCACAAAGAGAAAAAGGTGTGGTTGATTAAGAGTGTAGGACCAAGAATATGACTAAGAGGGAATCTATGTGCTGGTAGAAGAGTGATGTTTTTCAGGCCCTGTGACTCTCTGCCATTTGACTCACAGCTGGATGTTTTATGCCCCTGGCTTTAAGACTCAGACAGCTGTGTAAGTTTCCACACAACTGCTGTGGAATGCTTAATAATACTCTCTGTGCACATTCATGCTGCAGCCCTCACCAGCAGCTGTCCGTTTTTTCTTGTCAGACCTTGTCTTCCTGTTGTAATTGGTGAGGTGATTGGAGTAAAATAGAAGTGAACTGAGTCTACAACCTGCAATTTGTTTCTGTAAGACTCCTGAGGTTAAATGCAGGGGATGTTTTGGTTTTACATATCTGGTTGTGAATGTAGATATGTGTAGATTTGTATGGGTGTGTAGATTTGTATGGGTGTGTAGATAACCACTCTGATGGGCAGTTTGGTTTTGGTTGTAGAATCAATATGGGAAAATCAATCTGGGAAATCAATCTGACCAATGCTGGAATTTTATCCAAGTCGAGTGAGTCGGCAAAACCCTTACAAGGCAACAGTTCAAAAATGTTCCTCCTCTGCCTCAGTCTACTGAGAGTAATGAGTCATCAGAGTTTGTGTCACAACTTTTCCATCAGTCCCACAAGCTCCATCTGCATCCAGAGTGTTTCTGGAATTCCTTAATGAACACATGATCACATTCCTCCCCCTAGTCCACTGTCTTGTTCCAGCTGTAAGGCCTGGTGCCACATGTTAGGAATTGTTAGGTCTTGATGGGAGCATGGTGTATGGAAAAGAAACTGGGGCAGGATCCAGGGGGCTTGTCCACAGAGGGATACCTTTTTTATAGTGATGTTATATAGTGCCGTTGGTACACTATATAAATGAACACCGGCACTGAACCCGCGCCCCTTCTCCAACTAGAATGCCACCTACGAGCTGGAGGCATCTGCCATGCTCCAGGGCATGTGGCTCTATGAGCTTCCACACTCCTCTCCACCTGAGACGTTTTCAAGCGACAGGCCTGTTCTTCCTCAACAATAAACTGATAGAGCCTTCGGAGACGTTTGAGGTTCATCCATTTTTAAATGCAGTGTGGGAGAGGTGATGCAGTTGGTTCTGGGTCACTTTGTGTGAGTCACAAGATGGCATGTGGAATGTGTTCACTTCACTGAAAATCTTGATTTCTGGCTTCTCTGGTGTTTTATTCGGTACCATTACAGTAATAGAAGGGGGATTCCGGTAGGACTATACTCAACTCTTTGTGTGAGAGTTGAGTAAGAGTATGGAAGTGCCATACTCTTCAAACAGCTTACTCATCAAAGCTGCACCACATTACAGTAAACCTCTAATATCTTCCTCACTGGTCATTTACTACTATAATCTCACATCAAATGAAACATGTCTGGAACACTGATACATGTTCACTGAACTGTAGTTCACTTCAATCCCCTACTCAACTCACAGCTTCTCCATCCTTACCAAGAAAAGGGATCTTTTTTTAGCAAAAACTCCAGCACATTATGAGCAGGCAAAGGATTTATTCACAGGCAAACCAAGCCATCTGGTAGGTGGTACATGCACCAGCTGGGGAGACACGAATGCTGAGAACGACATCCACCCCACGGAAAAGGGCAAGGTGTGAAAGGGGTGTTTGCGGTGAGTCAGGTGATCTTTCACGAGCGGCGGGGCAGAGGTCACATGATTCACTGCCAAAACAGAGTGCACCTGCAGAGGCAGCTGAGGCTGCTGCTGAGGCTGTTGCTGAGGCTAGCCTGAGCTGAGGCTGCTGCTGAGGCTAGCTTCAGCTGAGGCTGTTGCTGAGGCTGAGGCTGCTGCTGAGGCTGAGGCTGCTGCTGAGGCTGAGGCTGCTGCTGAGGCTGAGGCTGCTGCTGAGGCTGAGGCTAGCTTCAACCTCAGCCTCAGCCCCTTTACAGGGAAGACGTGTGTGCCTTCATGGATTCAAACAGAAAAATGCTTTTCTCTAACACACATCTTGGTTTTCAGTCTGTTAGTAATACCAGCTCAGTAACAAGATAGCAGTGGTTTTACCTGGGAAACGCCCGTTCAGCTGGTCAGTGTGTTAAACCAGCGAATACAGGTCCATTCAACTGGTCAGTGTGTTAAACCAGCGAATACAGGTCCGTTCAGCTGGTCAGTGTGTTAACATTTACATTTACATTTAGTCATTTAGCAGACGCTCTTATCCAGAGCGACTTACAGTAAGTACAGGGACATTCCCCCGAGGCAAGTAGGGTGAAGTGCCTTGCCCAAGGACACAACATCAGTTGGCATGACCGGGAATCGAACTGGCAACCTTCGGATTACTAGCCCGATTCCCTCACCGCTCAGCCACCTGACTCCCTAACCAGTTAAACCAGCGAATACAGGCCCGTTCAGCTGGTCAGTGTGTTAAACCCGCGAATACAGACCCGTTCAACTGGTCAGTGTGTTAAACCAGCGAATACAGACTGGCTTTTCAGGGTCACAGGGTCAGTTGTGTTTTGGGGAATTCTTAAATTTCTTCCTCCTAGGAATGAGTTTAGGAAAATGGGAGTGTGGCTAGTGAAGGAGGATGAGCAGGTTTGTAAAGTGTTCAGTTGGTGACCTGAGCACGTTTCTGAGCCAGAGCACAACCAAGGTGTCCCAGGGGTCCTTATCTTTACAACATACAGATCCTGCGTTTAGTTTGCACAGTTTCATGAACTTGACTTATTGTTTTTAGTAAATGTTTGCGTGGTGACGTCATCTTGGTGCGTGGTGTTTGCATGGTGACATCTTGACAAATTGTTTTAGGTTCAAGTAAATATGTGGACAACAGTCTTGTGATGTCTAGCATCAATCTTAATTGACTGTCTTCTGCCAGTTATTCAGAAAGATTGCCAGAATAACCTCGAGTGATAGACATTTCATGAGAGTAAGTTTATCATGCTTAGCCTATGATTTAATTTTTTTTCACTTTATCACTACTTACTTAAAACAATAGGTGGGTGGTTTGTGTTTTGCTCTCATTAACCTTTATCAATATGTTAAACACCACGCGCCTCCCTGTTTCAGTTGTAACAAAATGTGCTTCTCCCTTTGACTTTTTACATCAGCTGTACCAAGAAGGAGCAGGCTAATTCTTGTCACTGACCAATCAAAAACAGCGCTGGTTGTGCTGGTGACTGCTGGGAGCCTGCATGGGGAGGGGGCAGGGGGGTTAACCAGACCTGGGATGCCTTCCCCTCTTCCTTCCCCTCTTCCTTCCCCTCTTCCTTCCCCTCTTCCTTCCCTTCTTCCTTCCCCTCTTCCTTCCCCTCTTCCTTCCCCTCTTCCTTCCCTTCTTCCTTCCCCTCTTCCTTCCCCTCTTCCTTCCCCTCTTCCTTCCCCTCTTCCTTCCCTTCTTCCTTCCCCTCTTCCTTCCCTTCTTCCTTCCCCTCTTCCTTCCCCTCTTCCTTCCCTTCTTACTTCCCCTCTTCCTTCCCTTCTTACTTCCCCTCTTCCTTCCCCTCTTACTTCCCCTCTTCCTTCCCCTGTTCCTTCTCCATCACTGCCATGGGTTGACACATGCTTACTGTGACATCTTGACTGATTGCCTCATCTCCTACGAAGCCTGCGGTCATGATTGATGGGTTATGATGGGACATCGGGGTCCATACAGTGGCACACAATGTTTCTAAAGGGACTGTGGATGAAGTTTAGGTTTGTATTTTGTATCAGGTTTATATGTGGGGGTTAAATAATGTATTTGTGTTGTAGCTTTTGCAGTGGGTGGGTTGATTTATTGGACATTTTATCAAAGAAAAGGCAAGGTCATGCAGAGAGGGTGTGTGTGTGTGTCTGCACACATGCTTTGAGCATTGTAGTCTCAACAGACCTGTACTACTGGCAGACTGGGGGGTGAGGTTAAAGGGCGTGAGCGACACTAGTTTGAGGTCTGCACATCAATACACACCAGAGAGCAGCCAGAGGCTGAAAACGAGCTTGGGAGGAGAAAGACTCTGCTGCCGTTTATCAGCTCCAGGTTAGTAGCAGCAGCTACTGGGACACCAATACATCAATAACATTCACGTATACTGGACATACACACACACATACACACCCCCACACACACACACACATACACACACACACACACATACACACCCCCACACACACACACACACACACACACACACACATACAAACGAGCACACACACACGCATACACACACACACACACACACACATACACACACACACACAAACATACACATATACTGGACATACACACCCCACTACACACACATACACACAAAGAGAAGTGCTAATACTGTAAAAAAATAAAAATGATATATATATAAAAAATAATATATATATATATATAAGATACAATACAAAAGCTCAATTCTTAAGGTTAAATTATGTGATAAACAAAAGAGTAGATATCCTAGTCCTGAGCATTAAAGCCCCAAATGATCCCCTCTGGTTTCAGTCAGAATGATAAAGAGAGGATTGGACAAAGGATCAAATATCACAGTGTGTGTGTGGGGGGGGGGGGGGGGGGGGGGGGGGGGGGAGTTTCAAAACTACCAGACAACTGCTTAGGAGGAGGTGAGGGAATTTCATCTGTCGAGCAAATATTGATTTTTTTCCCCACTTTCTTCCATCACCCTGCGCTCCCCCAAGCACCTCTCTGGCACTGCGCCCCAGGTTCAACTGAGAGGTTTTGTAAAAGTAGAACAAATAACTCATGGATTCGGTTCACTCACTCTTAACTAGAATCTCAAATGACTTTGTTTCTATCATTTCAACTTTTTGATGTGCTTCTTTTCAAAGTTAAGCTTTCAAGCACCACTGGGTTACTGAAGCTCGTCCAGAATGTAGTCAATTAAGCACTAAACTGAACATCTAAAAGCAATTGTCTTAATGATATAAGATGTACAGCAGGCTCCATTTCTCTTTCTCAGAAACTAAGTCTCATGTTATATATTATGTTTCAGAATTAACACAATCTGAAAACAGGCTCTAGGAAGGTTTCGTAAATCACTTTCAAAAATAACATTCTGTTCATTTTGTTTGTATTGAACATTTCAGATCACATGCCTGCAACGTTCCAAACAACAGTTTTCAGGTAAGAACAAATCTTCGACCCTTAAAAAAATACATTATTATGGAACCTTCTTTCAAACGCTTTTCCCCAGTTTGTGGTGTATATCTTCAAACATGAGGCCCATTTAAGTAACTTTTCAGCGTTCTTACAGAACACAGAGATGTTTCAAAAGATGAAAATGCATAGAATGGACTCTGTTGACTTTTCCATTGAGGTTGAAGTTGATAGTGTAAAAAAGAAAAAAGCGACAAATCAAAAACTTTAGTTTGAGAAAGTTCTAGACACAATCTCATATCACAGCCACCTTCAAACACGTCTATATTTGATTAATTCACAGCAGCATAATAAATAGAACCAATTCCAGCTGAGGCATTAAATTACCTGTAATTAGGCCATTGATTAAATGTTCTGATCTATCTAATTGATTTTATTGTTCATTAATTTAAAGCACACTTCTCCTTGGCAAGGGAGGATGTGATTCAATGGTTGCTGACAACTTGTGGAGAGCACCATTTGTCTTGCTATGTCTGATGTGGAACATCTTCAGTGTGGGTTAGGGTTAGTGTGGGTGCAGACCTGTCCATCAAGACTTGCTATGTCTGATGTGGAACATCTTCAGTGTGGGTTAGGGTTAGGGTTAGGGTTAGTGTGGGTGCAGACCTGTCCATCAAGACTTCCCGCCTGACAGGCAGGGCTTATACACTGCATACGTGATGGAATTTCTTGGAATTACTTGGCTGTGTGTCAGTATTTAAGTAACCTTATAGTATTTAAGCAGTCGGTATTCTAAAGTTTACATTCAATGTAACTTTTTTTCAAAGTTCTAATGTTATAAATTACTCTACAGCATGCCAGTTTTTTTATATAAAATTTTTAGGTAAAATATTGTATCTTATATACATGTGGTCATCATTAATCTTATACAACTAAATGTTTTAGTTCAATCCAGCCCATTTTGTACAATAAATTCAATAAAAGCGAGCAACCAGCAGTGCTCTCTACAGTTAGAGGTCAATTCAAGTCTGGTTGTAAATAGAAATGTGGTCGGTGTTTTATTTTTCAACTCTGCACTTATCATCTCATTTTAAAATGAATATGGAAATTTTGCTTTTCTACTGCACACTAAGCAGCCCTTTATTCCAAAAGAACACCACTCTCTTTCTAAAAACGAGTGACAATGAATAATTAAAAATATTTTGTGATAATGGGGGTCAGATGGCCTGAGCGGTTAGGGAGTCGGGCTATTAATCAGAAGGTTGTTGGTTCGGTTCCCGGCCGTGCAAAATGACGTTGTGTCCTTGGGCAAGGCACTTCACCCTACTTGCCTCGGGGAGAATGTCCCTGTACTTACTGTAAGTCGCTCTGGATAAGAGCGTCTGCTAAATGACTAAATGTAAATCTAAATAATCTAAATCTAAATAATGCATTTAATTACTTTTGTCTTAAAATATAAATGTTAAAATACACAATTCATGAGATGCGTTTATTTGTTTGCATTTACAATGCAAAAAAAATCCCCTCAATTCAACAAGGTCATTCAGAGTTCTCTGTGTTCGAGATAAAGGATAAATGGATATTGAGTGTCATGAAAATACCTTTGGGATCTTCCGAGAAGTCTTAACAGAGCATCTGTGTATATTTGATTTGTTCTGGAATAGGTAGAATCTTCTAGCTAAGGAACAACCAACCCCAGCTAAATTCACTCTTATTACATAATGTATTTTCCTTGTTCTAGCTGTCTCCATTGGACTTACAGACTATAAATCTTTAAAGACAGCCATGAAATATCCATTCCTTTTTGCTAATTAAGAGGCCACCTCTGCTTCTTCTTGCGTCGCCTTTTGTCTCTTGCTAATTTCTGTCAAGAGATTTGGCTCAGATGAGGGTGAAGTTGTGAGTGGTCCAATTTAAGATCAAATGGACCACCGCTGGCTTCCTGAAATGTTAAATATTTGAAGCGACTTTTAATGCCTTTTGGAACTTTATTACCCATAAGCGTGTGATTCAAATGCCAAAAATAAAACCCTTGATGGACATTTCCACCTCGACGCACATGTCGTGACTTTGTCTAGTGTCCTTACAGCAGAGTAGAGGCAGGGGGGAAAATATGCTTTAAACTTTAAACTTCATGTTTCCTCCCCGTTCTCTTTCTCTCTCACACACATTCAGGCAACCACCTCCATCTGGGAACCCTCTCTCTCCACCGGACAGTCTTTACATCCGCCTTCGTTCGGAGCTCAGTTTGAATCTGGCACTCATTCCCACCTACAGGATTCATTGAGTCCCAGTAAATCCTTGCAGGGATAATCTCATGCCTTCCACTCTGAAGTATTTCCATTCAACTTGGGTTTGTACTCCAGCCAGCTCAGTCACATTCTTGGGAAAGAGAAAGGGGATCTCCCATTCGCTCAATCACGTCCTCCTAACCCTTCATGTGCGTTCTCAGTGCCGTCCCTAAGGACCTAATGACTCAATAGTGTGTTTGTAAAGTGTGTGTGTGTCTCTGTGTGCAAGCCATCTGTTTGATGAAATGATTTGTTTACTCAGAGCTGGTGACCAGGTGACAATTGTACCCAGATAAGCTTTGACAGAAGCTGATAAGGACTTGTCAGATATCATCGTGACCAGATCATGCACCCTCACCAATACAACTGAGGGGGGCATGAACTTACACAACTCGTTTTTGATAAAGATGTGAATGACATTTGATCAATTTCAGCTATTTCTTTTTGTTACCTTACAAGGAATTGTTTTTGTGAATGTGGGAGAGGACAGATGATGGAGAAGTAATGTAGATCACATTCAGTCCTTCCATGGGTTACCTTCTAACCGTGGTCCCCAGAGTGCTGTTTCTGAGAGGTGGAAGCGTCTGGATGAAAGGATAATTCGACAGATGTTGATTTCTCTTCTTTGAGCATGCCATGTGACGCATGATGGTGTTGCAGCTCTAGTGTAAATTGGGTAAATGTGTCTTACCAAGACCATCTTAGAAATTGCAGAGATTGAGATCTAACAGATACTCATGTACACATCATACATATTATGCATATAACACCATATCTTATGCACCTTCCTGCCATAGTATATTCCTTGTTTGTGTAAATTTACTCAGCAAATAAAGCTGATTCTAATTCTGACATGGGTGTAGCTTATCTAGAATCCAGTTTCACCCATGCCTAGCATTAATAGCACTTGAACTGCAAGCACCTTTTGCATCACTTATTTATAAACATTTGGAGATGTTTCTTAGTTGGTTGAATATTGCACCAGGTGTCACTCGATGAAATCTCCCTTGCCTGAGAAGGCAGAAAACATAGCATAACCTTGTTTACAGGAAATAGTTTGAATATATTTAGCACATCTTGGTGTTAAATAATGTATTATCTGCAACTTGGGAGTCTCTTGTCAATTCTTTGGTAGCTGTCACAGGAATACATCAGCATAAATCCATACAAAGGATTAGTAAACATCAGACGCCTCATATTGTTTGAGCCTTATTGGCAGTTTTTTTGTTTGTTATTAATTACCTTGGTTAATATGGGAGAATTTCCTCATTCCAGACATTAGAAAACATATCACTGCACCGCTGATACGATGCAACTTATTTGCTTGACAACAATTTCTTCTCAGGATGTCTCAGGCGTTAAAAAGGCTAAAGGGATGCAGGAGACTGCACCACACAGGGGAGAACATGTGTGGGCCTCCGCGTCAAAGCAAAAGATAGCGAACAAGACTCACCCCCATTGGTATTGCTTTCAGGTTTTTCAATTACCTTTGTCAATGACTTGACACCACTGTTAAATACCAGCGCAACATGTGGGGGCACAATGTGGGAGATTGCTTTGACCTCTTGATCTTGAGGTTTGAAGGAAACAGATGCGGAGGTGTCAGGAAGCCAGGAAGCATGACCTGTGTGTGTGTGTGTGTGTGTGTGTGTGTGTGTGTGTGTGTGTGTGTGTGTGTGTGTGTGTGTGTGTGTGTGTGTGTGTGTGTGTGTGTGTGTGTGTGTGTGGGCCTGTATGTGTGTGTGGGCCTGTATGTGTGTGTGCCCCTGTATGTGTGTGTGTCCCTGTATGTGTGTGTGCCCCTGTATGTGTGTGTGGGCCTGTATGTGTGTGTGCCTTTGTAGACTAGCTCACGTTTGTTGTACGTGATTGACAGATGTACACATCGATGGTGACTTCTGGACACAAAATAGGAAAGGAAGGTTGTTTCAGGGAGATCAGTCTGTTCCCATTGTTTTGTGTGTGTTTAACATATGTTTGTCTTGGTGCACATCTGCAGTGCATACATATGGGTGTGTGTGTATGTGTGCTTGCCTGCATATATTTGTGTCTCTGTGTGTTTGCTTATAGTGTATGCGAGTGTGTGTGTGTCTGAGCAGGGAGGCAGCTATGTGATGTGTGTGTGTGTGTGTGTGTGTGTCTAAGCAGGGAGGCAGCTATGTGATGTCTGTGTGTGTGTGTGTCTGAGCAGGGAGGCAGCTATGTGATGTGTGTGTGTGTGTGTCTGAGCAGGGAGGCAGCTATGTGATGTGTGTGTGTGTGTGTCTGAGCAGGGAGGCTCAGACACAGGCAGCTATGTGACAATCTAATCCCCAGTGTTATGGACGGCACAATGAGGTGACAAGAGTTAGGCTTGTGGAGTATGATGAATGGCTTGTAGTGTGTACCATTTACCATGGAGCACATGACTAGTTACTGGTGGCGTTGTTTATTATGTTCCGCTAGCTACCTTGCACAAATCTAACTAGGCATCTTCAGAAACTAGGACAGAATGCAAAGCTATACTTGATGATCAGGGTAACTTATCTCAATATTATTCAGTCCCTCCTGTGTCCTCTATTCTCTGCTATTGCAAACCTATACAGGCAGGCGGGCGGGCGAATTTGGGCAGACAGGCAGATTGCTAATTAGAGACTGAACCACTATTTGTTGTGACAACAAGTGCTGTTCAAACCAAAAGTTCTGTTTACATCTTCAGCACCATGAACAACAATTGCTGCTGTCTTCATCTGGGTTCAGATATTTTTCAGCCGGATCATGTTTCTGTTGAGAGGGATCACTTCTAACTGAAGCCATGATTGGATGGCGTGCTGCAGCTGTTACCACGGATACTGGTCCTGACACAACTGTCATTCCAATAATGATTAACATCGTAATTTTGGTACACAGACATTGTGTCAGTTCCATTTTTTGTTCATGTTTCAGAGCATTTTGTGATCTCCACATTCTAGAGGCACACACATTTCTTGTATTTGGCCACTTTATTTACCACAGATGCAGTGATGGATCTGTAGAAAATATATCAGCTAATCCATTATGATTTCAGATTTGTAGTACAATGGTAAGATGCGTTGACAATACAGCAGACTACCAAACTTAATGCAGCAAACTGCCTTCATCTTAAGCCTCAAAACCTGAACATGTACAGTAGCCTACATTGGGCAGATCCATACAACACTAACAGACATGCTGTAATACTGACCACTGTTTCTTTTGAGTGCAAGTATAATGAATCTTTCCATTGGTTTTACACTGCTAATCACACACTATCCACACCGGCAGCACAATATCACTTTCCTCCTGGACACTGACACTGTCAAAATCATGCAGTCTGTATTAGAGGGTCAGACCCTTTCCTGTATCTGGAAACATCTGAATATGTTTTTCTTCTATGTGTATGTATATGTGATTTATGTATGTGTATAAGATACTGGATGACCTAAATTTCCCTTGGGATTAATAAAGTATCCATCCATCTATCTATCTATCTATCTATCACACTAGCTCTCTTTCAGTAACAGATCCTAACAGCTGACATCAGAAACCAGTGTTTTGCATGTCACAGATGTGAGTCTGATTTCAATCTCCAGCTGTGCACTAGATATTAATAGCTCACCTGTTTGTTTTGTGTGTGTGTGTCTGTGGTGTGTGTGTGTGTGTGTGTGAGTGAATGAAAGGAGCTAAGAGACACAAAATGGAGTATGCGTGTATGGGGTTATTATAATACACTGACTGCTTCCTCCAGTTTAAGCCAGGTGGATTTTTTTTCTCAACCGACCGACAGACTTTTCCACATTTATTGATGACCTATACATTTAACATGTAACACATTTATGCAATTTTTTTTTTTACTTTCACAAATTAATTAATTTAGCTTTATACTAGCATGTTTTATGTTTTGCCTTTGAGACAAGACAACAACACCTGTCGTAAAAAAAGGCTTACGTTGAGTGTTCAGTTTTGCCCCTCTTAACACTGGCAATCCTCCTTCCATTCCACTTTGTAATTAGCATACCACTGCATGATAGTACCGTGTAATTACATGGAAGTGCATAATTGCAATGTTACTTTAGGTATTGCAACAGTGTGCTTAACGCTGTTTAGATATTAATTTACTGCAAGTACACTAAAGGTTAAGTGTTAGCTAAGCATTTCAATGTGTCCATTTCAACTATAATGAAATTAATAAAGAGCTTAATACACTATGATTTTTTCTGCTTGCTAATAATATTACATATTATGATTCACAGATTAGCATCCATATTCCATGTACTATTCTGTCTTTCATTGTTTTTAAAACCAAAATGCTTCTTGATTCCAGCACTTTTCCGAGCAGTGCATTACTGTACATACAAACATCTCCCAGGCAGAAACAACCGCTCCAACTCAAAGATACCATAAAATTATAGATTTAGGTAGGCTATAGCATACATACGTTTTTGCCTTTATGTGGAGGATTCTGTACATGCGTTTAGGTAGACCAGTTGCTGGCCCAATGGAATGCATTTGTTTTATAAAGTATGGGTGAAAATCAAGACAAAGTCACATGTGCTTTCATGTCAATCTTCCCCTTGAAGCAACTTAGTTAGTGGAAGACACAGAAGCAGAGAGAGGAGGAAGACGTTGCAGGCTGCATCTGCTGCCCTGATTGTGCCCTGGTGTCTCCCAGGGCCGGTGTCTCTGGAGCCTGTGCCACTGTGACGCGACAAGCTTCTAGGTCGACTCAGGCCCATATGTGCGCGCCGCACCATATGGGGCCTTGACATGTTATGTAAACTGTGTGTGTGTAAGAGGGAGAAGGAGAAAGAGGATAGTGAGGAAGAGGGTGAGAGTGTGTGCACATGTGTGAGTGTGCCTGTGAGTGTGGTGTTGATTTGGTGGGAAACAGGATCAGCTGTGGGGTTTATTTTAAACATCCTGCAAGCTGGGTATATGTTTCAAGAGACAAGAGACAAAAAAACAAAAATAATTATAGACAAGCTGGTTCTCTGGTGTGTATTTTTACTAGTATCGATGTGCTTATGTACACCTACATGTTTTACTAGACTGTAAAACATGTAGGTGTACATAAGCACATTGGATTTTCAATTTAACTCTTTATTTTCAATAGGAGAAGCAATTTAGTAAGAGCCTTTTATACTCAGTAAGAATATTTGAACTTCAGTTCATGGAAGAGTGTTTGTCTGGAGAAAACAGAATAGTCTTTATAAAGTTCCTGTCAGTTATAGTCCCCCTTTCTCAAAACCAAATTTGCAGGTTTGCCAAAGATACACGGAAGATGGTCAATTATCATCTAGCTCAAAGGGTGATGGTGACCAGCAATTTAGAAACACTGTTACTGTAGGGAGTTGTGTTTTTCCTTTTCAAATCTACCTTCCTGGATTCTAACTCAGACTGTTCTGCACTGAGAGCTGTACCTCTGGGCCGGGTGCAATCCCCTTGAAAGGGACATCAAGTCTGGTGATAATTTGTTAAATTTCTCTCCCTGAAAAGGGAATGGTCTAAGTATCAGTGAGTATCTGTGAGATTAGTGGAACATGGGGAGGTTGTGCTTGAAATAGCAATGATGAGATTTCTACGGTATGTGTGGTGTGCACATTAAGGCTTATGTGTGTTTACACACATATTAAGAGTGTATAGATACATGAAGTGGAAACACAGGCAGTGGAGAGGCAGGATATCCTTGAGCTTGTGTTTTCAAAAACCAATGTGGAATTGCTCGTGTTAATAATGGATGCAGCACTTCAGAGAAGTGGGCCACATCTGACATCTATGTGCACTTCCACCTGTACGTGCTCAACGTACGATAGGTTCTTACTTTCTGTTTTTACATTCAAATTCATGCTCTTTCAGTAACTCTATATCATCCTTGGATAAATTAATATGTCTAAGTGTGTTTCTCTTTAAGGTGTTGTTGATGATGTCTGTGATAATTAGCATTTACACATATCAGGCCTCAGCCTAGCCTTGTGGCCATCCCTGTGTGTTGTACATGTGTTCACGTGTGTATTCACGTGTGTATTCACGTGCGTACCCACACGTGTCACCATAGAAACAATCATCATTTTTCCATTCACCAAGGTTTCTTAGAATGTTCAATATTTCAGTTTGTCTGCTCTCCGGCAGCCTGTACAAGGGGGAGGCAATTTAGTTTTTTGTGGGTTTCCAAACTTAGGTTTTGGAACAGCATCTACCTATCTGGTAATTGGAAATTAGTGTGTGTGATGCGGAAAGCAGTTATCCTAGCCCCAGCCTGTAGTATGAGCGAGGGCCCCTTGTGGAATTCCCCATGATGGGTGGTGGCATCCACGATGCCAGGGAAAGCTAGCAGGCTGTCCCTCTGGATTACCCCTCAGTGATGGTAAACAGGGACTGGCAGGTAGTGACCTGAGAGATGGGGCTTTCTCATGTCACACACAGACACACAAAGACACACACTTATACAAACAGACATCATCATCACATATCCTTCTCAGTGTCTGCCTGGGGATGGGGATTTCTTTGGACACACACACACACACACACACACACACACACACACACGCACACACACACACACACACACACACACACGGACATACACATCGATTCTACATTATTCTCAGTGATGCAAAACTGTGCCTGTCAAATTCTCTCACAGACACACACACTTGCACACACAATTCCAAATAAATACACATACAATATTTGTGGCTCTGAAAGGGCTCCACAATATGTTGATGTATTTATTTGTGTGTGTGTGCGTCAGTGCAGTGTGCAGTGACAGCTGGCAGGACCGTTGGGTAGTGTGTCTTGGTGACTCCGTGACCATGCCTCCCCTCCCCACGGCTCGTCCGGTGGAGCAGGAAAACACAAACACTGCGTTTTTGATCGACACTCCTCTGATCTCAGAGACATCGAGAGGGAGAGGCAGAGAGAGGGGCATAGAGAGAGAGAGGCAGAGAGAGAGAGAGGCAGAGAGAGAGGGGCAGAGAGAGAGAGGCAGAGAGAGAGGGGCAGAGAGAGAGAGAGAGGCAGAGAGAAAGTGAGGGCAGGAAAAGAGGAATGGATGTGCGCCAGCCCCGTCTTCGGCGTCCAACTCACATCCCTCCAGCCCCCCTCCCCCACGGCCTCCTCTTCCCTCATCCTCTTCCTCCCTCTTCTCCTCCTCCTCTCATCGGCAGCTGACAGGGTCGGCCCAGAGAAAGGGGCCTCTGACTGGGGAGAAATAAAGAGCCCCTTGTGTGCCTCCACACTGAGAATGCTCTCAGACTGTTTAATTCTCTTCCGCTGCCTCCACACTCTGCCACTACCCCAACTAGTCCTCCTCCCTGTCCTCTCCCCTCTCTTCTCTTGCTTTTCCCTTTGCTTCTTGCTGACTTGAACTCTCCTCACCTCACTGTCTGCGTCCAACCATCTCCCCTCCTCCCCCTTTTACATATTATTGTTCCCCTTCTCCCTTCAGGTGTTTCTCCCCCAGCTGTTATATTAACCGCACCCCCACCCCCTCTTGCCCTCATTAACCTTTCCAGAATTGGTCTCCCTTTGGTTCTCTTACCCAAGCCCCAAGCTTTCTGCCCCAAGCTTTCTGCCACATCTGAAACTGCAGCATCCTCTCCCTGTAGTCTATCCTCTCCCCTCCGAAAATACTTACTCTCGTTTCCCTTTTTCTTCTTCTTCTTTCTTCTCTCGGTTAAACAACCCCTGCAGTATACCCATGTGCCCTTTCTCCCTACAGCTGCAACCCCAATGCCCCCTTTCTCCAGCTTCCTCTCCCCCTCTTACCCCTCCATCCCCCAGCTGCAAGCTCCCATCTACCTCATCTTTTCATCCCTCCACCCCTGTTCCTCCGCTCTACCCCAGCTGCCACTCTGGTTCTGGGTCTCCCTGGACTGGCCTTCCAGACCAGTTTTAATTGACTTAGACTGATGTGCAGCTGGGACGACTGGACGGGACTGTTGAGGAGGTTGATGTGTTCAGATCTGGAACATGGCCAGGGCCTAATTCCACTGAGTCAAAGTGGCCAGGATGAAGGGGGACGTTAGGAAATCTGGCGTCTTGAATTTTGTCAGTTTGATTTTAAGTTGTCCCATTGGCATCGCTCTTTAAAATTATAAGTCAAAACGTCATTACATTTCTAAATTGGTACAATATGAAGATAGCAGGAACTGACATGGATGTATTGGAAGATTGTGTTTACGTTTGCCATACACTACATAGTTTACATAATAAGATAAGCATGGGTGAATATTAAAGTAGTAATATTTTAACTCCATATCGTATTGAATGTTAAATATATAATAGAAGTCCTCGTAGGTTTATTTCACACATTTATAAAAAATACATGATTACGGTGCTAAATATGTATACTGTATATGTGAGTGTAAATAAAGTGTTCATTAGCTTTTTTTAATGGGTCACACAGCTAGCTAGTGAATAAGTAATGGAGAATAAAGCTCTTCACATTTAGACTGAGCATGTATCCAAACGAATTATTTTCATAGTATTGGTTCCTCTCTTATGTAAGTCTGACATTCTCTCGACTTACAGAATATCTAATTAGATAAGCAGCATATTTGAAGGCTTGCCAGGCATGCTCCCAGTTGGTGGGAAGACACGCGCTGCTAACGAAAGTGTCAGTTTCCATCCGTTGTTCTCCCTCCCTCCTGTACTAACAGATCCGTCTTAATTAGCTGCAAGAATGTTGTCTGTTTCTTATTTCTAACTGCCAAGACACAACGACAAAGCCGTCCCTGGTTATTTTAAGCAAGATGGAGAGAAATATAGTCATGGGACACTGAAGACAGAGAACAGAAATAGCATTTGTCAGTATGTTTTTATCACTTCCAATGAAGTTTATCTTGGTGAATGAATTACCACAGTAAAATGTGTAGAGGCTCTTAGACCTTTAGTAGGTATGCTAAGTGCAGATAACTACCAATATTTTTCACCAAGACATTGTCCTTTTTCGAGGGGGGTTTAGGGATAGGGTTAAAATGGCATGAAGGGTTAGGGTGGGGGATAGGAGCTAGTGCTAGTTTAGGGGCTAAAGTTAAAATTAGGTTTCAGCTTAGTTCATTTGTGTTCATTTCTGATAACAATACAAGCATTAAATAAAGTTCACTTATGAAACAATAGTATTGTTTTTACAATGCAATAATATTAGGTTTGAAGAAGGTTCACTATGTTGTTTCATTTTGTGAATTTTGTAACTGTCATTGTACTCTCATCTTCGATGGTATTTGTTGTGTGAACTAGAGTCGATCCTTGTTAACTTATGATGACAGGTACAGCAGCTTAGGATAATTGACTTGTCCTTATTGTGAAGATAGACGTAATGTGTAGACCTACCACATTTTGCGTTTTTGGCATTGATGCATCATGCAACAGAACCAAAACTTCACGAGAAGCATTACTGTGTAATTTTTGTTCATAACATTTTGTTCAATGTTCATAATGAATGTTCACCAACAATTCGCAAAAAAGTCTCGAAGACTAGAACTGATACCTGTAGCCCAAACTTAAGACGGACAACAATCCTGCGTGGCATTTAAGAGACCATGACCACACACCGCAAGGCTCAACTTTCCTACTAGAGGGTAGACAAAGTCACCTATCATCATACGCATGCATGAGCAGTCTATCAATTATTTATTTGTCGCTTGTATGTATATGCTCTGGAGGTTAGTAAGAGCGGTTCAACTTTCCTCGAATACTGCTGCATCGGAAGCACAGCAGTGCCTCAGGCTTTCATTGTAAATAAATACATAGTAGTACAAGGAGCAGGTTGCATCCTCTGTGGCATTAGCATGAGAGTAGAGTTCCTCCTAGCAGTGTATGCGTGCTAATGGCTTTGACTTAAGGATATTGTTTTAACACTAATACATCAGCAGCCCACCCCCTGTTTGTGGTAGGATGCAATATCGTGACAGAATTACTTCGAACAGAGGGCCTAGAAAAACATGACAACCGGAGGGAGCTTATATACCATAATGTAAAGGCTACATGATTTTCTACACTTAACATAATTAATTTGAAGGTGGAGATCCCTGTAGTAACAATAATTAGGCTATATAGCCTACCCTTTTAATTAAGATTCAACCCCTTTTTTCCAACCACTTGTTATTGAAAGGAAGACTGTTTTCTTTATGCTTTTAACAAAATGTTAGCTTACAAGATGTATTGTTGCAAGTATAGTAGCCTATTGCAAGTCGTGGTATTTTGTAGCATTGGATTTGTAGCATTTTGACACAGCTTTTTTGGTAGAGCTTTATGTACTAATTAGACAATCCCAATTTCACAAATTTGCAACTTTGGAGAAATGGCTACAATCTGGGTTTGGAAACAACTTGCCTTCATTCCTGTCCCTAATCATCCCTTCTACCCCTCTGCCTTCCTACGCAGAGTTCTGATTGGATCAAACTTGATAGTGTTGTGGAAAAGAGACGGCTCTCTTCAGAAGGATTCTCAAAAAAGACTGAAACTGAAAATCTTTCGAGGCAACGTGACTTGGTGGTTTATTCAGCAACGCAGATGCAGCATACATACACGGCAGGTTCAAAAGGCACCCACATTTCCTTGGACATTTCATTATATAGAAAGATATGAGGCACAATCCCCCGCCCTGCCTGATATAATGACATAACCTTCTAGAACATTCTAGAAGGTTGTTTAAGCAGTTCTTATCCACCCCACAACTGCGTGCGCATCCTCTGGCTTTTATAAAATGTTGATCAACTTCTCTCTTACTGGAAAAGCCCCCTCTACTTCACTTCCCATGTTCTCGCTTCATCTCAACCCCAGTTCACCCCAACATGCTTAACCAGTTCCTACATCCTCCATCTCTCTCGGTTCTGACAGAACCCTCCATCTCTCTCGGTTCTGACAGAACCCTCCATCCCTCTCGGTTCTGACAGAACCCTCCATCTCTCTTGGTTCTGACAGAACCTACCACTTCGGATGCATGACTTCGGCCCCTTGGGAGTATTGTTCAGCTCAATTTCACCATACCAGCTGTAACCCATTCGGACCCCCTCACTTATCTAAAACAGGAGCATCCTGTTGATGAGTCTAGCACAACCATTGTTACATAACAACAGCCCATTCCACTCACACATTACTTTCCCATACTACATTTACATTTAGTCATTTAGCAGACGCTCTTATCCAGAGCGACTTACAGTAAGTACAGGGACATTTCCCCTGAGGCAAGTAGGGTGAAGTGCCTTGCCCAAGGACACAACGTCATTTGACACAGCCTGGAATCGAACCAACAACCTTCCGATTACTAGCCCGATTCCCTAACCACTCAGCCACCTGACTCCCTTTAAGTTTGCCAAACCAATTCCCCCATCATACTTTTCTCCTGTTATGGTCAAATCCAGTTTAAAGTGGAGTTTATTAACTGTGCATATAGTCAGCCATTTTAGGCCAATAAAAGGACAAGCTAGAATCATTGCTACCCCCCTAACACATGTGAAATGTACAACCTTCACAGATGAATACAGCAGAGGGCTTTGCATCCCACTGGACTGATCTTGTGAAGGGACATAAACACCTGACTCATTCAATCTTGTTGGACCAGGTGTGTTCATAGAGCAGCTCTGAATAGGGAAAGAACAGGGAACATGACCAGGGGCAGTAATCTAGCTGCGTAGCTCAATATCAGGTTGTAAGCCTTAGTGCACACAAATAATATATTGAAGAAGAAAAGTGAGTCTTTGGATGCACAAAAGGCAGAATGGGATGTTATTAATGGAACACATTAAAGGAGCCTTACGTAAGAGAGTTATTTCCGGATGGGCAGCCATTGGTGGCACAGAGGGGGCTGAGTGTCACATTTCAGCAGGGTCCAGAGTGCCTGCCTCTGTCCAGTGTAGCAATAGAACTACAAACTAATTCTATTGCCATATTAAATGCTGCCTCCTGGGTTTGGCAGGGTGACCTCTACAGACAATTACTGTGGGGCTTAACGTAATGTGCGATGTGAGTTGGGTTGAGTTAGAAACAGGAGATCACATTTCTATTATCATTACAACAGCCACACACACACAGGCTTATGCTTACTCACGCCCTTTCTCTTTGTCAGCGGCAGGGTCGGACTGGCCGTCGGGAGATTTCCCGAACGGCCGGTCAAACGGCCGCGGCATAATGCAAAAATGTATATATACAATAACAATACCCGGTCGTGGGCCGGTCTGCGTTTCAAAGTCCCAGGCCGTTCATCAGCAGCGACGCTGACAACGCAACAGTTGAAGCTGGCTAATTTCTTTTCACAATACGATTTACTTTACTTACAATAGTATAGTATGACATCATGGAAGTAGAGTATGACAGCATGGAAGTACAGTATGACATCATGGAAGTACAGTATGACATCATGGAAGACGACATGTTCCCACTTGAGATTGACATCATTTAGAGTAACAGTCAGTACAGGGACATTCCCCCCGAGGCAAGTAGGGTGAAGCGCCTTGCCCAAGGACACAACGTCATTTTGCACGGCCAGGAATTGAACCGGAAACCTTCTGATTAATGACCTGTAGGTCTCTTCTACATGTTCTCTCTTCCCAACAATCAACCTTTGGCACTGGGCCAGGGTTAAGGTGATCCATAGTTCAGAATATAGTATGCATATAATCAATCACATGTAGCTACGTAGCAACAACTCCCAATTACCTGCTATTGATTTGAATTATGCTAATAAATAAACCACAAGCAGCCTCCATACCAACTATCACCATGCAATTACAATTTTTTTGTACATATTCCATGGACAAGTTCAAGAACGTAATACATGGAATAATAATCACATTCATTAATATTTGAAGATCTCAAATATGAAAAATATGCTCCATATGGAGAATAATTAATATGAAAATGTGAGATTTGTTGATCACTGTGTTCTTCTCCATTATAAAATCACATGTCAGGGCACTTGAGATTAAATTCTTCCAAAGCTCAAGATGACAAGCTAGCTCCCCCTGCAGTCCCCACATGTAGTCAGTGGGTTCTCACGCTGTTCTCACTGCCCTGTGTGCAGCTCTCTTGCCAGCACCTGGTAGTGAGGCAAGTGTATGCCTCAAATACTTGCTTGCCTGTGAATCGGCTTAGTTTCCAATGGAAATGACCCCTAATTAGGCCCCCTCATGTCGTCCACATGGGTGCCTGAGGGTAAATGTGTGGGTGGAGAGATAGGGTCCTTTGGGGATTCAGAAGTGAAGCCAGAGACTTTGTGTCTGTGGAGGTTTTCCTGTCACTAGTGGACGTCATTAGGGAGCAGGCGATATCCTGGTCCGTTTCTTTGCTCCTCTCATCTCGGGGATGTGGTCGGCTTCACGTCATCAGGACCTCAATGAAATGGATATGTGACTGAGGATGTAATGGGGTTGGCGTTTTATGTGTGTGTGTGTGTTTGTGTATGGCTCTGAGCTGCTGTCAGCAGCAATGCTCATCTTGGAGAAAAGTCAACTGATTTGCCTCCCTGTCTCTGCTGTTTGTTCACCCGCTCCTTGACATGCAGGCTTTGTTTTGTACACACCATTGCACGCCACACCACACAAGTGTGTTTGTGCATATACTCATGAGACGAGATGACTGATACCACTGCTAAACAGGTGTTTGTATGACCCCTCCATTCACACGCACACAGAAACACAACACAAACAAATACACTCCCTCTCTTATCTTCTTTAAACTCTTACCAATCTTTCCCATCTCTCCACATATTTTCATTTTCTTTCTTTCTTTTCTTATCTCTCTCTTTCTATCCTTGTGTCTTCACCTGAGGTGTATTTTCTGTATTCTTTTGTCATTTGCCTGACTGGCAGTGAACAGAGGACAGCTTGGCTGGGACTGTCACACTGGGGCTGTGAGCATGCACTCTAAGGCTGACAGCCCCAGAGAACTGGGGCATTTTCCCCTTCTCACGTCCATCCCCTGCGCTTGTCTCCATCTCAAGCCTGCCACTGCGATTAGAAGACAAGAGGCTTGAGAGGAGAGGGAGAGTGACATACGAAGACATCAAAAAGCTGACCACTCTAGCTAGCATATTTGCACAATGATCTGAAACATCTCTCTCTGCACTGAGCGGATCCCTGATAAATATATGAATTGTCTTATATGATAGAAAAGATAGTATGAGATTTTTAAGGTAGCCTATGTCCTGAATTTATGGATTACACATATTACAGCAAAAATTAAGTACTAGCTAAATTTAGAATAGCCCTTTTTTTTATCACATACCCATCCCCTTCTGAAGCTCTCCAGCGACGTTTGTTTGTGCTACTTGTGTCAGCTAGCTAGCAGAGTTAGCTAGCAGAGTTGAAGAATAACTCACGCAGACCACGGTGATAAACTCATTACTGTAGGCTACCCGGTACGGTAGAAAATGTGCCGTGTACCGGGGCTTGTGGGCTGCACAATAACAATCTAAATGTACATATACCATATATATGGTTAGGATGTGCAACATGTATATACCATACATGTTGGTACTTTCAATGTAACGTTTGAGTGCAAGAAAACACAGGTGTGCAAGGCAATATTAGATTATGTCTATGGTTACTCCATTGCATGACCGGAGCACAATATTCAAAGTGTTCGGTCGTATCATCCCTCATATTAATCAGTCTCATGCTGTGTCACTGTAAACTTCAATGTCACAGCCCTTTAAAAAGCCAACTGTGACTGTGACCCAGGGATTTCAGACTTCCTCCCTTTGTACCTTTCTCTACTCTTTCCCTCTTTGAAAGGTTTTCTCCTCTTGACTTGTCACGCTTTACGACTCTTGAGGATCCCCTGGTTTCCTCAGAGGGCTTTTGATAGGTATCTACTGTTAACCACTGCCCTCTCCTGGAGATGACATTTGATTTATCTATGTTATCTGTGTATCTTTATCTCTTTTGACGAGTTTAGAGAGAAAGAAATTCTGCAAACCCCCACACTACTACCAAACTATTCCAATGTAATGTTATGTTAAAGTAGTGCACTGATTCTGTAGGGTCCAACTTTATCTATTTAGGACCTTTATGTGTTGTTGTCCAGCACACCTTTGCACGCATATGTGCAAACACACACATACACACACTATCCAGTGAATGCACACTGACAGATTTCCACCCACATAAACCTGGACCAACACACATATATTTCTACTTCCTGGCCCTAGGTACCATTTAGTGCATCCAGACTTCAGTAAGATTTGCCCAGCTCCTATCAGTCACTAAGGGTCCCTCGGCACAAGAGGGGGTGCTGCCATCCCTCGCCTGAGTGCCACTAATGGCTGGAGGAAAGCGGGATGAAGGCCTTCTTTTCATGGCACATCCACAGCCATAATGACGACTGGCGTCTGATGGATTACCCAGGCTCATTCTGCGACGACTTTCCTCCCTCCTTGATTCTCCACTCCTTCCCTCTTTTTGTGTTGTTTCGATGGTCGCTCTCATCAAATGCCATTAGCTGGAATACTGCTCATTATTCCCCTGTAATAATCAGTCAAGATATATTTCCAGGTGTCCACCACAAGAGAATGCATTGAGTGATTCGTATCATTTTGCAATAAAATCTTGGTCACACGTATTGCGACATAGATCATATAAAATCTTTGGAGCCATAAGCATGAGTCAGGGTTACAAACAGGTGTAAGATATAATGATGACCCCTATTCTTTCCCCCCATGATTATTAAGCAAATACTGTAGCAGAGGAAAATTCCATGTCCCTGTTACACATCTAAAAAACCATCAGTCAGATAAATGTCAGACACAACCAAGCGTCAAGGCATTTTACTGATTAGAATCGTTCTCAAAATGATCATGGAAGAGAGACAGAGAAGAGGGACGTCTGTGTTTAGCGTCTCAGTGTGAGTTCTGGGGACTGAGCTCATGCTGTGTGTCGACTGTAAAATGTGTGTTCTGGGCCCGTGCCAGTGAACAGTCTCTGTAACAAGGACAGAAATGCATATCTGTTACCCGAGACGAGAGGAAAGGAAGCTTGTCCCTTCAGAGAGCAGCGACCACCCCTCAACTGTATTTACATTCAGGGAGGCCCTCGGCTGCCTTTAACTCCTGTGTGCTCATCTACAGTAAACTGCTCTGTCTGCCTGGGATTCTCTGTTTTGGTTTGACTTTCCCTGGGCGTAAACAGAAAAAGAGGGGGCTGTCTACTTAATTGTGGTGGTAATTTATCGCCTGACTTGCTAATTAAATCCTGTCTCCAGCCAGGCTTGAACCAAAGTGGCCTCCCGACATCCACAATGTGGAAGAGTAGTTTCCCCAGGCCTGCGAGCCATGAAACAGGGCTGATGGAGATGAAGAGTAAGAGAAGCAGGGCAGATAAAGGGAGAACGTGCAAAATGGACATTAGAAATAAGTGCAAGATGGTAAGCAGAGGGGGGATACATGCTGCAGCAGTGCATCCTCAGGGAGCATCCAGGAAACATCACGCCCGCAGGAGGAGCCTTGAGGTACACAAGTCCAAGCAGCACGCACATGCTTTCCATTAGCTCAGCTGTCTGGAATAGGAGCCCCTCAACTGGGACCAGGAGAGGGTTGTTATTGTAGACATTTACTGTCAATTGTCACACAATTGCAGTCTTTGTCCGTGTGTTATGGTTTCACACATTGTACATATTTAGACTAGATGGAAAATCACATGTTTGTCTGTGTTTATTTGGGAGGTGACAGTGTGAAATGTGGGTACATATGTGTGCATGCATGTATCTCCCTGTATTTTCATTTAGTGTACAAAGACACAGTATGTAATTGCCTTTATAACAAGTATAATTTGAAATTAAATCTTAAATTATAGCAACTCAGCTAAATACTTGCAATTATTACAATCATGCATGTATTGTATTTGTTACATTTAATTATTTACAAATGTTCGGTGTAATGCGATATAGGTGAGGTGTGTGTTCATATAGCTACAGGCAAAAAGTGTGTTAGTCTGAAAGTTGTCACCAACACAGCAACAGCTGTGATGTTTCTAGAACATCATTAAAAAGATGCCTCAGGAGCACCACTTGAATTCATTTAAGTCTCAGTCACAGTTGTCATGCAAGTCCATTTTTAGGACGCTCACATGGTGATGTAGAAAAACAATTATTGCAGGTAAACAAACTTAAAAGCACTGTGCTGTATTTCACGAGATCATGGCAGATCATGCAGACACAAAATGTAATGCAACTGCAGTAAAAGGACACACCATAACGTGTTGTCTGGTGTCATACAGCAGTTTTTTCCAGCTCTTTTAAAATGTCTGTCACATAGGCTACCAGATCTGCAGTACGCTACGGTAGTGTCCTTACAACTTAAGATGATGGAGATCGACAAAAAACTGATCCCAAGGTTGAGCAACCACACAGGAAGTGACCTAGTGGCCATCTATTACGATCAATACCACTATGTGCTCATGTGCATGTTTGGTCTGTTGTCTCTGTAGCTGGAATATGAATCCCCTATCCTTACTAGACATGACTTGTTACTCTAGGTGTCCTGTGGCTCAGTAAGACAGGGACTGTGGGCGGTGGAGGTCAGCTCCCCGGCTGCTGTGATGAACAGGTCAGGACACATATGGAGACACACCAAGGACCAGGAGTTAGCATGGCCCCCTCACTGTCTTCGCAGAGTGGGCCTCACATGTCACGACCAGCTGAGTGAAAGTGACATGATCTGAGGGGGAGGGGTCATAATGACCTACTGCCTCCTGTGTCCAAACAACCCTGGGAGTGTGAAGGATGTAAAAGGTTAGGGTAAATTGAACTTGGCATGTTTTGATAGTATCATTTTGTTTACAGCCCTTAATGCCGATATGTATATGTCACATCCTGAAAACAAAGCTGGAAAGAACACGTGGACGAAATCTCCACAAAATCTGAAATTTGACCTCAAGATGGAATACAGTATTTAGGGCATACTCTTTGATGTTTGTATTTGTATTTATGGGCACATCAGTCACACCAACAGATGAAATTCTAGCGCATAGAGCCGACAACCTTTTATTAAGGATTACCGATTCTGGTGGACTTTTCAGCTGCATATGAAGACACACCAAGGGTGTGTGCTATCAGTGAGGCTAGGGTGCATTTAGGATACATAGTTGAACAACCCTAGGTGACACATGGTAGGTAGAGATGACCACTCTCAAGGGTTAGCGTTTGTCCCATTATACATTTACATTACATTTAGTCATTTAGCAGACGCTCTTATCCAGAGCGACTTACAGTAAGTACAGGGACATTCCCCCGAGGCAAGTAGGGTGAAGTGCCTTTCCCAAGGACACAACATCATTTGACACGGCCGGGAATCAAACCGGCGACTTTCTGATTACTAGCCCGATTCCCTAACCGCTCAGCCACCTGACTCCCTCTTATAACAGTGCCACCATGTGTTCAAATGGACAACTTTTTCAGAGGGTGTGGCTTTGAAAACTGCAGAACCGCAGAATAGAAGTCTCAAGTCCAGTAAGTCATTCTAGCGAATGTCTACTCTCTCAAACAGTACGCTTCCTTATCCACAACATTGTAAGATGTCACTTTGAGCAAGGCTCACCATCCACCAGCCTCCTAAACCCTTTTAAGTTGCTTTACGCAAACAAAACACGTTAAGCCTTGTGGACAAGAAGCTTTGGATCGTTATGCCACTTTCCAGAGATGGGAAGTACTTCAGTAGAGTTTTCTGGTATCATTACTTTACTATTAATTTTTCTGACTACTTTTTACTTTCACTCCTTACATTTTTTACACAAATATCTGTACTTTCCTACTTCTTACATTTTCAAGCCAGACTTGTTACTTTAGTTTTATTCTGTATTTGGTGGCATGTTCTCTCTCTCCTCTCACTGTGTGTTTTTTTCTTCATACATTACCTTACATAGTAATGGCTACTTTTTACTTAGTCTGTATGTCAGAGCCCACACTTCTTTGCTTTAACTTGAGTGAAACAGTGTAGTCAGTACATCCTTCACTCAACTTCTACCAGAAGTTGAGTGAAGGATGTAGGAGTGAGTGTGTACTTTTGCCCTCTCTGCCACGTTCAAGGGTTTATTGTTAGTACCTTTTGCAATATGTGCAACATACTTTTGACGTGATTGGCTGTGATCTTGCAAAATCCTGGGTACCTGGGTTGAAATTCTGTGCACATCTCCCTACCTCCAGAATAAAAGTAGGTTATTTGCTTAGATGGCCCCCAATGGATGCCATGATGGTTCACATCTGGAATGTGCACACCCGGGCCAAATGCCACTGTTGCTACAGCTCACTGGACGCTGCTGCTCGTCCTCCTACTGTGTAGGTCTGGACGTTTACTGTCAATGTGGCAAGGAGGTTTCAGAACTTTTTGTTTTTATCTTCTTAAAATGGCTAGCATTGTTTTAATTCGAGCTTTCAGATCTAGCCATGTGTCTGGAACCCGTGCCTATCTGGGGCTTTGTGTCAGTGGGTGCAGTATTTGGTATCACTCACCCAATATGTCATGCTCCCCATGCAATTAAACATTTGTTATCATAATTACAGCATTGAGATGTATTACTATTCCCTGTGTTGGTCATAGAGAAAGGGAATGTCGCCACCTGGTGACACATTTGACGCAAAATTGGTGACCGGTAGTGACGCGATGATGGTAATGTGTAGCGGAAACTACTGCAGCTTTTGTTTTGATTAGGGAAATCATCAGCTAGCAATCGTTTTCTAGACTTGTTCATAAAGGATTACATCACAGGTTAGTGTGTTTGCGTATTTTTATGCTTGTAATAGACAGTGTATACGAATTGGGTTCCATTTTCATATCAGTCCCACGTTTTAGGTTTCATGCAAGTTAGCTGAATCCTATAGCTTGAAAGCTAGCTAGCTGCACAGAGCCAGAGACTAGGTTAGCATTGCAGTACTGTATTCATTATTTACTTAGGCTACACGTTGCGTCTTAGAGACTGTTAAATGTAGACTGCGCTTGAATGCAATTTATAGCCACATGATTTAGCTAGATAGTTACAAAGGAATTATGTAGAGCTAACGTTAGCTAACTGGATTTGACAGCAGTAGTTTGCCAGCTGTCTAGTCAAGATTAGCCACACCCTGATGTTTTATGAAAATGTTTACTGTTGAATTGAGAACATTAAGTACAGCTATGTAGCTATGTGAACTGGCACAGAAAGAACAATGGATGGAGCAGAGTAGGTCTACATCAAACATGTTGCGCTATGCATACACACGGTGAAATTACAATATTGAATTACTGAAATTACATTCTTACTTTTAGCAAACTCCTGGAATATGTATTTCCACAACATCCAAGCTCACAATTTTCCTTTGCGGAAAGTTTACATATAATATATATTTGTATATCAATAATATTTATATGCTATACTATCGAGAAGGAACGGTAAATGAACCATTATGTCTGTCTTTGTAGACCGGCTCTCAAAAAGCAATTTCCGAAAGTCTGAAAGATGTCTATCTCAGAAATAGCTATTGTTAACCCACTTCTCAGTGAACCCTGTAGAAAGGCGGTTGACTGGTCGGTGGTGGTGAAACCACATTGGTGCAAGACAGGTCCTATGTGGAGCACGCGTGGTCCAGCAGAGAGCGATATAACACTACAAAAACACTGCATGCGATCTGCTTTTTGGGTGGTCTATTTGCTACGAACTGTGTGTGCTACTTATGTGTGCTACTACGAAATAGGCAAATAGTTTAATGTACATATTATTTGATAAGAATGTACAATGCCATTTATCGTCTTTAGTCATTGGGCCTTGTCATTGATTAATTGTATACTAGACTACTATTTAGATTATTTGCCTAAATTGGCATACTGTTGACAAAAATGGGTCACAGTTTTTATTAGGCTTCCATAAAAATATTTAAACTGAATGCCTGTTCCGATAAGCTTTCCAAGGCCATAGCTGTTCTATTTTGTCCATTGAGCATTTGGTTATTTTTAACCACCTCACCCAATTAATTACATCAAGGGCCTAGTGTTTGTTCAACCTGGCTTGGCCTTATCTGACAATATCTTGACAATTCCCAAGCCTCCGAAACTGATTGCTGTGAGACTTTTCTATGAGCGGAAACATTTTCTAGCCAAGACATTTATTGGGCCAAAAAAAGGGTTGGTGCAGGAGAAAAAACAAACAGTTTGGTGTGTTGAGGAGTAATCAATGAGACAGTCTGTGCACCATTTCCTTCCGAAGCATCCCCACCGGTATTTGTGCAATTCCTCACCCCAGACCCTCTCTGAATGGTTTCTCTGTTGAACAGTCTATTTGGCTACATGTCATTTCCTTTAGGGCCTAGCAACATTGACCCTATGCCATTGATAAAGTGAAGCCAAAATGTTCTGATATTTGTATTGCCGCCACCTAAGCATGTTCCTGTTTTGTTGTCATAGTCTGAGGAGACATGGAGGAGCAGACAGGCTCACCTGGAGGGAACACTGACAACAGCAGCCAGAGAAATGGAGATGAGGTAAGATGACACCTCGAGCTTCTCCTTGAAGATGATGAAGAAGGGGCTCTCCTTTGCAAGGAAAGAGTCCACTGTACTGGGTAATCAGAATAGAAGTGCACCTCAATGATCTGTCAGCATTTAAAAATAGTTCTGACCTGTACTCACTGTTCTGATCGGATGTCAGAAGTCCAGACGAGGCAGCTGGACTAAGGGAAGGAAGAGGAAGAAGCCTGTGAAGGACAGCAACGCCCCCAAGGCTCCCCTGACCGGCTATGTTCGCTTCATGAATGACCGCAGGGAACAGCTGAGGGCAGACAGGCCCGATGTTCCCTTCCCAGAGATCACCCGGATGCTGGGCAACGAGTGGAGCAAACTGCCCCCCGAGGACAAGCAGGTGAGTCCAGCCCCACTGGGGTTTTGGAATCCAAGGGCCACACCACCCGTCTGTCTCACTGCCCGTCTGTCTCACTGCCCGTCTGTCTCACTGCTGGTCTGTCTCACTGCCCGTCTGTCTCACTGCTGGTCTGTCTCACTGCTGGTCTGTCTCACTGCACGTCTGTCTCACTGCTGGTCTGTCTCACTGCTGGTCTGTCTCACTGCTGGTCTGTCTCACCACCCGTCTGTCTCACCACCCATCTGTCTCACTGCTGGTCTGTCTCACCACCCGTCTGTCTCACTGCTGGTCTGTCTCACTGCCCGTCTGTCTCACTGCCGGTCTGTCTCACTGCTGGTCTGTCTCACCACCCGTCTGTCTCACCACCCATCTGTCTCACTGCTGGTCTGTCTCACCACCCGTCTGTCTCACTGCTGGTCTGTCTCACTGCCCGTCTGTCTCACCACCCATCTGTCTCACTGCTGGTCTGTCTCACTGCCCGTCTGTCTCACCACCCATCTGTCTCACTGCTGGTCTGTCTCACCACCCGTCTGTCTCACCACCAGTCTGTCTCACCACCCATCTGTCTCACTGCTGGTATGTCTCACTGACCGTCTGTCTCACCACCCGTCTGTCTCACCACCCGTCTGTCTCACCACCCGTCTGTCTCACCACCCGTCTGTCTCACTGACCGTCTGTCTCACTGTTGGTCTGTCTCACCACCCGTCTGTCTCACCACCCGTCTGTCTCACCACCCGTCTGTCTCACCGCTCGTCTGTCTCAACGCCCGTCTGTCTCACCGCCCGTCTGTCTCACCACCCGTCTGTCTCACCGCCCGTCTGTCTCACTGCTGGTCTGTCTCACCACCCGTCTGTCTCACCCCCCGTCTGTCTCACCACCCGTCTGTCTCACCACCCATCTGTCTCACCGCCCGTCTGTCTCACTGCCCGTCTGTCTCACCGCCCGTCTGTCTCACCACCTGTCTGTCTCACCACCTGTCTGTCTCACTGCCTGTCTGTCTCACTGCCCGTCTGTCTCACTGCCCGCCCGTCTCACTGCCCGTCTCTCCTGTTGTACAGCATTACTTAGACGAGGCAGAGAGGGATAAGGAACGCTATATGCGGGAGCTGGAGAAATACCAGAAGACAGAGGCCTACAAGCACTTCACCAGGAAGGTCCAGGAGAAACAGAAGGGCAAGAGACATCGTGGAGGTAAACACCACTCACAACTTGGAAAGGAAGGTTTTCATTGCTGTATACCAGAGTAAGAAACCCCTCAGGACTGATCAGTTGGGTTTGATGGAAATGAAGCTATTTTACTCTGCAATCCACTATATGTGGTCTCAGCGACATGCATAGGGGGATTTGAACCTGTTAACTCTTGAGCTACAGTCAAATGCTCTACAGCTGAGCTGTGCCCATCCCCCATGTGTAGTATGATACACAGCTTTAGCTGCTGTTTGGCCTTTTGAAGACGTTTGACTGAAAGCATCAATAATTCGGAGGAGCTAGAACACCTTTGACTGTAAACTGGAGGTGCACATCACTAACCTGTTAATGATGTGCACTAACAGGTTAGAGAGAAATGAGACATTTATTGGATAGATATAGCCTACCACTGGCTGTCATTGATATTTCCTTAAGACTTTCCTCCCTGATAACTCCTCCTTTATAGGTTCAAGATGTAGCAAGACGCATGCTGGGTGGAGGAAGCATGAATCATCTCCTGTCCTGTCTTATTCTGTTCTTTCCTTCCAGATGGTGGTCACCAGGTAGCCAGTGAGTCTCTTCACGAGGTCAGTTAACCCTTCCGTGCCCAGGTTGTCCTTAACCACACACATTTATCAATGAGCTTGCAACCAACTTCCAGTTTGTTGTTGCATTAGTATTTATGGCAGATACTTCTAGTGGCACAGACAGTGAATGTGTTTCATTTAAAAAATACCTTTTGTACTCAATTTTCGACTGAGTGTTAAACTCACTCATTTAAAAATATGTAACGGGACTTCTGTCTCAGTAAGAAGCCAGTACACTTACGAAGCATGTTTCCTCCATAGAAAGAGTATGCCTACTACATCCCAATGTCATCCAGTTTAAACTTTGGCATGCTTTTACGATCCTACATGATGAACCCAATGACAGTCTTTTTTATCACATAAGAGCTCAACTAAAAGCTTGGCCATCATTGGTTACTGGACGTGAAGTCAAGCGGCACTAAAGCTAGATTAAGCTGCTTTGGCTCCCTCTTTATATTAGGCATCCAAACCCATCGCTTCTGGTAAGTGTTTAATTCATTTTTGATGAAGTAAAGCGATGTGATTATAGGGTTCTAGTGTAAATCTCCCAGAATTTTCAAGCAGGGAGGGTGAAAGTCAAGGTGACTTAGCCGTATTAAGCGATCCTTGAATCCTGGTGCTGTGTAGGGGGTAGCATTAGGACCACACACTACCCCCTGGAGCACAGTACCAAGCGACTCTAACATCCAACTCACTGTCAATTGAAACGGGTCACTAAGGGGTGGATTACATTGCACGCTTTAATCTTTAGTACTAGAGCGGCCTGTTGCAACTTTCTATCCTGCGTGCAAACCGCCCTTTGTTGTAGCATCAGGTTAATCATTGTAGTAGATGATCATCTTACCTGCTTTGAGGTAAGGATGGCATCATTTTTAGCTCTGGCCAGGGTATCAACCTCTGCCTGCTACCGCCCACATCCAAGATTAATGACCCCTCTCTTGGTTGTCATTAGTCCACATCACACACACACTCTAAGCTTGAGTAAAAATGTCTGTTCATGTCCCAGTGCCCCATGCCTTTCTGTAAGAGCTGATGATGGGCCCTGTCACAGCAGTGTTATACTGGTTACAGCACGTTCCACTGGGTTTGATCTGATTTGTCTTTTCCTCTCTTTGTCCATTCTGTTTCTTACTTTGAACCTGACCAGAAGGACACAGATGGGAAAGAGCGGTCTGTGTTTGACATTCCCATCTTCACTGAGGAGTTTCTCAACCACAGCAAAGGTACCAAACAGTCTTTCATAGTAGTTTATTGCATTCAGTTTCAACCATCTTAGTTTTGCTGTACTGTAACAGTTAAATCAACCCCATAGTACTTTAGTTAGCACCTCTACTTCATCCTAAAATAGTATACTGCAAAGTTTAGCTGAGTGCGCCTTGCTCTTGTGAGTTATTGATAGCCTCAGCAAGCGCTGCTTCCTCCCATCTCTGTCTGTAAGCAAGTGTCCGTCTGACTGTAGTGTTTCTGTTGGCCTGCAGCTTCTGACTAGTGTTTCTGTTGGCCTGCAGCACGCGAGGCGGAGATGCGCCAGCTCCGCAAGACTAACATGGAGTACGAGGAGCGCAACGCCGCCTTGCAGAAGCATGTGGAGAGCATGCGCGGCGCCGTGGAGCGTCTGGAGGGCGACGTGATGCAGGAGAGGGGCCGCAACGGCCTCCTACAACAGCACCTTGAGACCTTGCGCCAGGCGTTGACCTCCAGTTTCTCCTCAGTGGCTCTGCCTGGTGAGACGCACACTAACACGTCAACAGACACCTACCCACACTGCTGCATATACAAACATCACTTTCAAAATTGTGATATTACACTTTAAAAACTCCAATGTATAGGTTACTCACCAATAGCACTGTGGTATGATTAAAAACAAAGAACAGAAAAAAGGTTACCCCTTCAGGTCACCGTTGTGCTGATGCTGTGTTTTCGCCTGCAGGCAGTGGGGAGACCCCCACCCTGGACACCATTGACTCCTACATGAAGCGGCTCCACAGCCTCATCCTCGCTCACCCCCAGGAGCACGACCACCTCATCAGCACGGTCAGGGACGTGGTTAACCGTCTGGACAGGTAATGTTTCTGAGGCCTCAGAGGCTGTTTGTGTCAAACCTGCTGTGGTCATTGCATCACCGGTTGTTAGTCAATGTTCCCAATGATTTTTTGCACTATATTGCTTTGGGTTGGAAACAAAAAGGTGTTCAAACAATTAAGGCTTGGTTAAACTGGCCTACTCCGAATCAACTCGTAACTAAAAAAAGGTAGAGAATACCAGAGGCCAAGGAAACGTACTAATCTTAATAATAAAAAGGAATACATCTTAAAATCCATGTGATGATTTTCTCGTCTAGGTAATCGGACATATTTGGATCCGTGGGATTGTTGATCTGTGTGGAGGCCATGCGTAATGCCAACTGAGAACACAAGCATTATTCCATCACTGACACTTCTGGTCCAAGAGGAAACTGTCACTTGTTTGCTTTTTTTTAAGCCTTTTATGAACGTGGTTAAGTGTTGACTATTTATTGTCTTTTTTTACAACAATTTTTTTATCTGTCTACAATTTTTTATAAAGCTGTAGTTGATGGTTTTGTATGACTATGGAATCCTATATTTGTTCCATCCAAGTATATGACACGATAATGTCATCCATTCCAGCACACAGTAGTATGCTGGTGTGTTGAAGTCAGAATTTATTTATTTTAAGCCAAGATTTTTGTTGTATTCTTTAGTCATCTTTACATGTCTTGTGTAGTTGTATGTCATTAAGGCACTTGTGTATTCCTCAATTAACCTAATTCAACCTCATTTCAAACAACAACCTTATTAACCTGATTGTAATTGGGTTAAAATGATTGAACCTAATTTAAAACATTTTGTGCCAGTCCATAAATGTTTTGTTAAAGTTGTGAGTAAAACAACTGTTGTCTTCAATTAATAAAATGTTTGATCAACATTCAGTATGTTGACACATACACTAAAGTACAGTGCACCTCTCTTCTTTGCTGATGTTTTTAAAATAGACTTGATTTATATATAAAACTGTCAAGTTATGCATGACATACTATAGATTGTTTCTGTGTTAGAAGAGTTTGAAGTAATGATTAATAACTTAATTCAAACAAATATAAAAGTACTATTTTCGATCTGACAAATGCATGAATAATTTCAGATTTACAGAAAAATTGGCTTTTATGACCTCTAGCCTTTTTGGGTAATTTTCTCCACTTCCAAAATGTGTTTGTATATATTGTTGCTTCAGATTCCATTTGTCATGCGACTGGTCTAAATTATTCCACAGGGTATTTTTCAGTAATAATTTTGATGACTGTCTATAGCAAGTATGGCAGAAAAGGAGATCCCCCTACGGTGCAACATCAAACTATAACAGCCTTACGCAGCTTGAAGAGAATGCCCCCTGACTTATCAGCAGTTGGTGTCATCATCTTGTGACATCGCACAGCATGCAAAGAGGGTCTTTGAAAAAGCTAGTTTAAAGATACCACATTGCTTGATCAAATTGAACTGTATTGCTAATCCTTTCTAATACCATCACTGTTTGACTTTGTTGCTAGGTCACAGTGCTATACTGCCCAATTACTAACAAAGCTCTGAGTCAAAAGAGATCAGGCGATGGCTCATTGTGTAGCATGATTTGCATTATGTTTGAGAATGGCGTTGAACTGCATTTCTCTGCACTGTGTCCACAAACGTGCAACCATGTTGTGCAGAAATATACTTGTAAAACATGATAGGTTAGCAGTGTATTGAAAAGTCAGTTCTGGATGGTAATTTCTTTCTTCTCACTGATGACATTTTAAGAGGTACCTAAGCTAAATCTTCAATAATCAATTAAATCATTTCTTATTCCATCCTTTCACTTCTTAAATCAAACACTTTACTCCTGTTACAATAGTTGTTTTGGCTACTCTGATGGTCAATGAGTCGTCTGAGATGTTGATGGACCACTGGACTACTTCCTGTTTTGGTTTACCGATGCTGATTTCCTCCTTGCCAGCTCACTTCCTGTCCACAATGGTCTGTGCGTGCCCTGGCACCAACCCAGCTCTCACCATCCCAGGTGCTCCTTTTCTAATGTTTCCTTAGGAGTTTGTTCCTCTTATAAACTCAAGTCCAGGTCAAGTCCAGTCAGGCTTCCAGTTCTTTGGTTCTTTTTAGAATACTGCTCTTGCGTAATCCGCTATCCACACTTAAAACTGGAATCCCAATGTTACAGTAATGGCCTACATAAAACCACAATAGACATTCTCCAACCAGTATATTATTCACTGCCTATTAGACCTATACACTGCAACTATACAAGAAACGCCATTTAGTGATAATTACCTGTCAGTAACTAGTCACTCACTGTCTGAAGTCTCGTCATGGGGGTCATGTGACCAGCTTACCCGCGCTAGTATGAGTAGGGAAAACCTCTCTTCTACTGTTATCCATTCCAATCGTTTGGATATTGAATGGCATTAATTGCTCTACAGCACATCCTAGTAGCAGGCATAATGTACCATTTTGCTCACCTGGACTGGAGAAGCCGGCTGTGCTCTGTTTTGCTCCTAGCTTCAGGCCTGACTTAGCCTGGTCCTAACCAGACTCTTGTACATTTCATTTGTACAGAGAGTCTGGCCTCGCTCCATTGACAAGCGTTGACTTAATTGTAGGCGGGTACTCTGTTGAAGTTTAAAACTATTGGATCTGCCCAGAGCCACTTTGATCTGCCATAACCAATCGCTAGCGTTCGCCTTAGCCAATTCCTTCACCACTACTGTAACAGAGCTAGCTGCCGTAGCTGGACAATCAAACTGTCCCTGAGCCCCGTGGGGAGGAGGGCCACAACATCATGGCCACCAACAAAACTCAGCAAAACTTGTTCTTGCTCTGGCTTTAGCTTATGGATATTCGGCAGCGTTGCCACAACGGACCGAATGGCTTCGCTCGCATCTTTCTTCGCCGCCATTACGGAACTACAACACAAACTACCGCACGACATCAACGTCATCGTTCTCAGCCACTCCCTCTGTTCGCTGATTGGCCGGTAGAAAATTAACCGGAGACATCTGACTTGCGTACCTCATGGCCAGACCTAGTACTGAAGCTAAATCAAAATTGAGCGGAAGTACGTAGGAGGACAGAGCCAGGCTAGGCCTGACCATAGACATGTCTATGGGCCTGACCCCCCGGACCGTAAGTAACTTGGACAGCTGAGTTAACTAGAGCTACTGCTGTTTAGTATATTGCTATAGCTAACCAGTACGAAATTATTATACAGGGTGTTGATATCACAGCCTGGAAACATAGCTGGATACATAAGAAATTATCACCATGGCCTGTGCATGTGGCGTCTATGCAGCTGTCTTTTTGCAGTGTTGGCTAGCTATCTCCCAGAAACTAACGAGTTACTTAACAAAACTGATGTTTTACTAAAGGTAATCACGCAGGTTTGTGACGTTTGATGTCAGTGACGCTAGTTACCTTCACTTTTCGCCACAAAAACTTCAATTATGCCTAAACGGAAGATAAAAGCAACGCAATCGGGACCAAGACGAACATTTGTCTATGTAGTGCAAATTTACTAGTTAGGGTGGGAAAATAATAAATATGAGATAATATAGGTTGTGCAGAGGCAAACACACCCAATAATTGGTGAAATGAGCTATAGAACCTGGTATTGTTTTGTGCCCAAAATATTCCCCTCTTGAAAAAAAAGTAGGCTACACATAGGCACACAAATTACTCACTCAAGTACAATGACAAACTTCCCCACCAATGCCCCCAAATTTCCCCCGCTTGCTTGCTTCCTTAACCTGCTTCCTGTTGCTGCTGCAAGCTTGGGTTTTTAATGGCTGAATTATAAGTGGTTTGGAAGACAGACAGGAAAGATACTGGTTTCCCGAGGAGAGTCATGGATCCTGAGCCATAGCAGGAATGAGTGAGTCAGAGGGGAAGCATCATATGCTGAGCGAGCAAATAGCAACTAGCTTCATTAGAACACAACATGAACGAGTCTAGTGAAGGATTTTGACTAGCCTACTTCTCAAAAGTATGCCCCTTTAAATATACAGCTTGTGTAACAAATATTTTTGTTGTTCTTAATACACATTAATATTAATGCTTTGACAATTTTTGAAAAAGGAATGAACCGTTATTCATTATTTATTCTTCCCTTACGTTCTACCGCTAGACAAACTAGCCTACTCTGCTGACCCAGTCAGATTTAGCATCACATCAACTGTGAATCACCCCTCCTGCTAATCTTCGGGGAAGACACTGCTTTGAAGCATTTTCAGTGTTTGTGATGAAATGCACTTTCTACTATGATAGATGTGTTACATTTAGATTTTCATCAGCGTTAGAAGCCTGCATCAGCAGCAGGCAGGTTCCTGCTTACTCAGTAGCTTTACACAAACACAGTCACAACTTTTGCATTGAGCTTGGTTGCATTGTTGATGAGAAATCATCTTCGATTGACTAGACTAAATGCATAAATAACATGAAACTGCAATTCTGCAAGTCAGTTGTTGCTCTACTACAGAATGCTCAAAAGAGCAATTTGAAGTAGTTTTTTTTACCTATGTTGGTAGGAGTTTTCACTTTGAAATGCAGAACATCGGTTTCATGTTTGTTTTCCAACGACTGAGGAAGACATGAATTACACAGGTGTACATTCCTATGTATTTATTTATCTTTAAGCAAAACATATTTGTAAAGGAGGGTGCAAATGACTGAAGCTTAACCTTCATCTTGTGCTCCCCCAAGCTGAAACCTTTTGGGTCTGGGGATCGAGCAAGGCGGAAAGAATGCGAGGAATGTGTAAAAACACGAGTCATTCCTACACCTCACCGTCAACTCCCGACTCTCACCTCTACCCAATACCAATGTTCCGGAATTCGTTCTCCATATGCTGTTGAGATTAATTTGTGTTTAGCTCCAATGAACGAGTACAAAAAGTATTTTAATTACTGTCACCAAAACACATCGTACAAAATACATTTTCGCAACACATTCCTCCTGAATAGTCTTACCCTTAGATTATAAATGATTTATTAACGCATGATTAAAAGTCATATCAGCCCTATGTACTGATGAGGTGATAATGAGTAATTACATTTTTTTTTAAGAGAGGCCGTGTAGGACTGAAATGATAGTGAAACGCAACTTGTCTGCCTCACCGTTTTTAGTAGATTTTCATAGGGAATATTCGTCAGTGATTGTTTCAATATTTGAATTAAAGGGTCATATCATATTTTTAGTTACGGTAAATGAATCCCCGTAGTAGATTTACTCAGAGCCACAGAAAAATATCTCTATTCTCTCTATGGCTCTGGATTAACTGGATTCACTGTTTTGTGCGCGTGCATTTCTTATACTGTCGACTCGAGCCCGCCTCTACCCCGTATGTGCGCGGAATGCGCGCTCGTGTCAAGTAGGGAAAACTGCAGCTGCACAGCCAGCCACGCAGAGGAGTGAGAGATCACATTCAGACGCATAGTCATTTGAAACACCCACGGGTTTGTCTTATTTAAGTTAAAGACAATATAAAATAAAGGGGAATATGCGTGTTAAGAATATAAAGAAAAGTGGAGGAAGCCGTAGGAGTTAAAAGTAAGTAGCAAAACTTAAATATCGCTTGCAATAGAACCCGCCTAGATTGTTCCGTTTCTAAGTTCCAAATGAAGAGTAGGGCTGTTAGGCTATGCCTACTCTTGACATTTTCGATAAAGAATTACTTGCCGTGGATGGTTTATCTACCCATTCGAACACTATCAAACAAACCCATATGAAAATACGTATTGACTCACTGTTGTTACAATGCCCAAATAGAGGGACACAACTTTATCAGCTTTAATGCGTAGGACTTTGTAACGTTGGCACTATTTGAGCTCTGCATGCTAGGTGGGGAAAACATTTCAAGAGTTACACTAAACCGACTTTCTTTAACGTTTGTAACTAAATATACATGATGCTGTTTGTTTTATAGCGGAGTGTGACAAACGAATGCAAGAGTAGCCTATGCTTCAGTTGCAATTTTGTTGACATTATGGTTACAATACGTTTGGGACAATCAGTTAGGTTCATATTCGTCTGGTTGATCTTCAAAAAAACGCTTGAATAATATTTAAATCAAAGCAATACACCACTGATATAAAATAAACACTGATTAGGCAATAGGCTAGGAGTAGCCTATTATTACTGTAGTGTCACATACCGCACTTTTGCCACCATCAGACAGCGCAAAATACTCCAAATGTCGCCTATAGAAAATACAAACGCTGGGGTGAATGTTTTGATATCATGGATTAGGCTACATGTATTTAGTATTTTCAAAATACACACACCTCATGCTACCTTAATTTGCTTCCTCGTTGAGTGTGGGAGAAAACAGATTTGGACATGTGGTGGTGTTCCTCAAGTTTACACCCACCGAGCATCAAGGAAGTAAAAAAACAGAATTTTGTAAAGTGTTTAATTCTAATTTAAAATTCAGTCGCATACTGTGACAGAATTGTCATGTAATTGTCGGTAATTCGTCGATCATTTCTCAGCACAGAAGGTGCATTCCGCCATGTAGGCTAGTTGCTTCTCACTATAAGCAGCTCCTATTGTAGCACAGGAGAAAGAAGTAGGACGTTTATTGTACAACAGTTTTTCATATCACATTTAAGACCATGAGCGATAGCCTGGTTCGTGTTTTGACGTGCCATTCACAAGTAGTCGAATGTCAACACTGTTCAGGATTGTGGTTGTTTTTACCTTTAGACTGTATGTGTTTCTACTTGAATTTTTGTCAGCTTGTTTAGTCTTTAGATTGTTGTTGTGGCTATTAGGGTGATGTTGAGAGGTTTGTGCTGTAGTTTGTTGGGTCAAAGTTGAAGGCTGTGAATTCTAGAATCAAAAGTGAAAGGTAAGTAATGGTAAGTGGCCAATGGTACCTGAGATGGATAACGTAATTCCATACATAGGTCTCGGCTGTCTTTTAATCACAGCAATATGTTGGTTGCTGCATGTAGTTGTGACAATGTTCGGACCTCCTGTCAGTTACAGTCCAAAACGGAAATATGCCTCCTCAGGTGTAGTTTACCTCCTTTTATTGTTCAGAAAGGCAATGAAGGCCTGTGGATCACTACCCTTACGTTATACACAATGGCAGAGGTACATAGTGTTACGTAGAAGGTTTGGCAAGGCAAATTGACGTTGTGTCCTTGGGCAAGGCACTTCACCCTACTTGCCTCGGGGGAATGTCCCTGTATTTACTGTTAATCGCTCTGGATAAGAGCATCTGCTAAATGACTAAATGTTATCATTAAGTTCAGAATGAGGATGCAGTTCTTTTGTATTTTGATACATGAATGACAAGTGACAAACTGAAGAAGTTCAACCTAAACTGACTTGTTACTTTACTTATTTGTGAGTATAGTTTGGTTTGGTTTTAGTGTAGTACTATGGGATTGTAAAAGTTAAAGTAGAAATAACCATAGTGCTGTTTATTGTGCAAAGGATCAGTTCAGATCACAAGTAGCCTGGTACTATTACTGCTACTTGAATCTGTCATCACTAAAAGACAGAATTGAGAATTCGCAATTTCAATGACTTATCATTCATGATAATTTGTTTATTTAGCAAATGTTTTTATCCAAAGAAACTAATGAGGGCGATCTTGCAACCTCTTTGATCTGCAGTCAAATGCTCTATCACTGAGCTATATCTATTCCCTATTCTCCACGTTTATCTATTGATTTAAATGCTGAAAGTGCTATTTAAATGACACCTATTATCTGTGAGGCTGTTGCACAGTTAACAGGACTTGTTGCTTCTCATCTAAGAGGTGATTTTCCTACACGGGTCAGAGAGCCATACAGTTCTACAGATCAGTCATGTTTATCGGTCCTATAAGGGTGGTGTTAAAGGTGGGGAAGAGGCCCAATGGTAGGATCCAGTGAAGCCTGATGTGGTGTCCCACCAACAGACAGGGGGAGGGGCATTTCATGTGACACCATGAACTCTGTGACTGGGGGCTTGGGGACAGGTGTGACCAAGGAGTTGCATCCAGTCAGTCTGGACAACACACACACGTACACACTGTGACGTGTTAACAAGAAAGCCAGTCTATTGCACATTGCACAGGAATATATGTTGTTTTTGATGGAGTACCAAGCTGTTCTACAGCGTCTTGGGCGTAAGGACTCACTCCAATTCCATGCTGAGTTGAATGCTACACCAACGTTATGATACGTGATCACTGTGAATAATGTGCCATAATAATAACTTAACCCTTGTGCTGCCTTCGGGTCACATGACCCAAAGGTTCATAATGAACCATTGTTGTGTTTACCCAATTTTACTTTTTTCTTTTAACCTTCGCAATGAGGGGGGTCTGAGACAGCCCAACGGTTAAAAGAAAATGCTTCACTTTGTTTTGTATGCGGTAAAGTTGGCGCAATACGACGGTGGGTCACAATGACTGATGGGTCAGAATGACCCGAAGATAACACAAGGGTTAAGATCTTAATTGCAGCCTAAAATCATAAGTGATTAAATCATAGGTGTTTTTATGGTACATATTTTTAACAGGTTTGTCTCCAGAATAGTGCATGTGTATCATGTCTGTGCTCGAGGCTATATGACTGCAGCACAATGAGGGCATAAGAGGGGATCATGTGAGCTTGTCTTGAGAGCTCATTCCAGGTAGCAGACACCTCTGCTGTTCAGTCTCAGGGGTTGTGTGATATCAGATAGGGGCGTTCATCACTGTCTCCCCCGCCGTCTTGCATGGGAGTTAGGTGGCTGAGCGGTTAGAGAATCGGGCTGGTAGTCAGAAGGTCGCTGGTTCAATTCCCGGCCGTGCATAATGACGTTGTGTCCTTGGGCAAGGCACTTCACCCTACTTACCCCGGGGGAATGTCCCTGTACTTACTGTAAGTCGCTCTGGATAAGAGCGTCTGCTAAATGACTAAATGTGTGTATGTGAGAGACAGAGGGAAAACCACATGTGTGTGTGTGTATGCAAGTGTGGTACTGAATGTAGGTATGAGATAGTGACACAGGTCTGGGAGGCTGTGTGTGTGTGTGTGTGTGAAAGTTTACCTTGTAATATTTCATCTGTGCTTGATGCATTCTGAAAATGTTATGTGAACTTCAACATAGTTTGAGTGCAATACTTGCGATGGCCTGCATTTGTTGCCATCAGTAATACTTTTTTCTTTATTGCAGTCTATTCTTTTCTGAAGTGTTTCATAGTGATTATTGCATTTTCCACTGTTTAAATGCAGAGCTGAAGTTTGTTTAAATGTGGATAAAGTTTCTACTGAAACCACATATCTTCCAAGACACTATTTGCTGAGGGCACGACAACTTGCTTTTAAAATTCTATTGTCAAAATTGCTGTGGAGCATCGATGCCAATCACCTCCCTTAAAACTTTGTCCTTTTCAACTGAAGCGTGTGATTTAAACGTGTGTTGGCCAGTAAGGGTCAAGCAGAGTTCACCTTTTAAATCTTTTCCCCCAAACTGACTTCACTGCAATACCCTTTTAGGAGGATTTAACGGTGTCAGCAGTTGAACAGACTGGAGTGAGATAGTCTTGCTGTGTCCTGTGGGGTCCAGAAAGTCTCCTAGCAGATGGAAAGAAGAGACCCAGGAGTGACTAAATCTCTTTCTTCAGTCCAGACTCGTTAACGTCTTCTTTTGAAAAGATGATGGATGTGGGAATCACTGGTGAGATGAACGTCCTCTTGACAGACATGCTAACAGGAATGACCTGAGGCGCCGTGCCACAGAGCCGATGAGGATGTAGCTGATCGCACACCTGAAGTGAACGACCAGGTCGATTTTGATGATGTAAATATGATCATAACAGTGAAATAGCTTGGTTATCTGACCTGCGCAAATCAAAATAATTTACTATAGGCTATATGGTTAATACAGTATGATTCCTAATCTGAAATGTGTCTGTCAATATTACAGACAGAGTACATTTTATTATCCTCAACCTCCTTTTAATTTTTTTACTGCAGCCTTCTTCCTGTTAACATGAATTGGACCTCAGCCAGAGGCCCCCATGTCCAGGCACTGGCCTCGAACACACTCTTAGACCCTGAAAGTAGAGGCTTGTTTAGGAGATCCTCCGTGGGGCGGTTCCAGCTGTGTTGTGTTCCGTAACATTCTGTATACACAGCACAAAGAATCTGCATCCTCTATAGACCTAAAAGTTAAATTAATCTAGTTTACAGATGAGACATAATCTCATAGCAGTTCTGTTGGAAATTCAAATTGGGAAATTCAGTTGATACCAATCCCATTAAAATCGGGTGACCAAGACCCTTGTACCCCCCGAGATATTCTCTCTGTGACACAGTGTAACCCCCCACCCCCACCCGGTTACTTAAAACCGGTTTCTCCTTTCATTGGGCCAGGGTTTTAAAATATCCCTCACGTTAAGAGTGCTGACATCTCGCTTCTGCAATCAGACGTACCTTTCACAGCGGAGTGCTGGCACCAGTCTGGACCTGAGCCTGCGGCCAGTCGTTGGGTCCTGTCGGGTCGGACCAGAGATCACCAGCCAGTGTATAAGCTCAGTGTGTCAGGGGCTGTGATTACTGGAACAAGTAAAGGCAGGGAGCTGCTCTTCCCACTAATCTAGTCTAAGATAACATTCTACAGTGGAAACAGAAACACATGACCTCGTCTTCTGCTTGTAGCTTGACAAACCTAGCAGAATGATTCTGGTGATGTTTGAACAGACCCACAACCTGGTTAGGGTCAGGACACGGCATGGGCCTATTGTCAGCATTACAGCGTCATTCAGTGTTAGGTTGCACCCTTGTCCACAGTCAAACCTGACCGTGATCACTTTGGTATGACACCGAGGGTACATGGTGTCTTGGGTTACCCCAGCCTGGTAGGTGCTGTGAATGAACAGTCTGCTTGTGGATCCGGTAGATTCTCAGATGTACGCTGCCTATGTTGGCCTTGTTTACCAACCTGACCCCTGGTGCTGAAGTAACATCAGATGACCTGAAGAAGAGGCACTGGCACGCCTTCATGCTATCACACACACTTATCTCAGGCTGTGTGGGTGTTGGTGTGTGTGTGTGCACGTGCATGTCAGAGCATTCCTGACAGCAAGGAAAACAAGCTCCTTCAACAACCTTCAGCCTAATCAAACCAAACCTGCCCTTAGAATCACAGCACCACAAGGCTCTGGTTCAGTCTTATCAAACCTGTTCATTGGTGGGCTGCACGGTGTAGGTACCAACTGCAGCTTTTAATGATAACAGCTATTTGAGCTGTGGATTCTTTAAATAATTTCAGTTCAATAATACAGTATGAGTCATGTATTTCAATATCCCTCCGCCTCTTTCGGGACACTCAGTGATTTAATTGGCAATATCAGCACGAATGTGATACTTGCAGAGTGGGTGTAGGGCAGACACACTCTCATCCACACCCAGTAATGACTGTGACTGTGTTGGCATTGTCCAGAATACTAAACCAAGTTATCTTGGCTGCCTGGACTATTGTAGTGTTGGTCCGAATGTTACTTAGTAGTCAGGCTGAGGTGTGGCAGAACTGCGTTGTGTCCCTGGTGGGAGACAGCGAGGAATGAAGGACTGCTGAATGAAGGACTCTGTTTTGATGTGACGGCAAGAAAGCCTGAAAGACTGATCAGTTAAGCCAGCTGGGACTGTCAGCATGACTGGCTGACAACAGAAATGTTATAATTTTCTTGTGTCGACTCGCATTCCAGAATGTTTGTGTTGTTTTCCCTGTTATCGTTATCCAACTGGTAAACTCAGAGAACGTCTCTTCCCTGAACAGACACATGGTGTTTGTGTGGGTGTGCCAGTAGTTCTGGGCATGAGGTCACCTGCTGTAGTTTGTCGGCCCAGTGCCACCCCTCCACCCCCCTCCTCTTGCCCTCCTGTCCCCAGGGAGTGTGTCTCAGCAGCACATACCTGTGGTAGCTCACACAGGTGACATGTGACAGGAGCTGAGAGGAGATCAGAGGAATCCACTGTGTGCTTGCCAGGCAGTCAAGGTGGGTCTGAAGGAGCTGGAGGCTAGGCTGGAGAAGGAGGGGGAGGACTGCCACAGCATTGCAGCGAGACACCTGCTGTGTGTCCGTGCGTGGGTGCTCGTGCGTGTGTGATTGTATACAGAATTGAAATTGAGGATTTTTCAGACATCAAGTGAGAAATTCAGTTTGTCCCTTAGCTATAGTGTATTATCAAGCTGAACACATTTCTTTTAAGAAGTGTTTATTATTACCTAAAAACCAGCCATTATTCTGGATTGTATACCTGATGGGAGTTCAAATACCTTTTAAATACTGAAAGTCTGTTAAAACTTCCAAACAAAATTTAAAGTTTTTCTGTGAAGATGGAAATTTCAGATGCCCTACATTTTTGAGGAAAAAGTTTTTCTCCTCCTCCTTCAATTTTGATTAAAAGCTAGCTCTCACTGCACATTATTTCTCAAATTGGCGTACTCCATTGTTAAGACATTTTAATTAACTTCAGTTAAATGAGGAGCTATTAGGCAAACTATGGACTTCTGATGGAGATTAAAAACAGGAAACATACTTGAACTTTCATCTTATTTTGTACGAAGTCTCTATATTGCTTTTATTTGACACAAATGGTACAACACATTGTGGTCCTCTGATAACGTGTTAGCAATTCCCACAAATAGAAGCATTTGACTTTTTCTCTGATTTGATGAGAGACTGTGCTATTTAGTTTGGTTACATTGGATGACATTAGTATGGTATGGTGTTTCTATGTAAATATTTAACTAACTTGGCCTAAATAACAGGATGTAACTTCACTTTCGGAGCAGGCAAGTCCACCAAACTGTGATTAGCCCTAACAATAAACACTGTGTACCCACCCTGCTGTGCAGGGCAACGGGTGACTGCCTTTACCATGGCAACCTTTAGATTCTCTGTGTACCCCTTTAGAGGTGTATGTTGTCCAACAGCCCTACATGTTGAGAAGGACCACAGTCTGGAAATGGGAGGGTAGGAGACAGGCGCTCCGTCACACTGTCACCAAAAAACCACCTGTAGAAGGCAGGGTTGGTTGGATCCTGCTTCTGTCAATCCCCTCTCGCAACACAGGGTTTAAAAATAGTCTGTGATGCCATCTGCATGTGATGCAAGCCCTTGGCTCGTTGACCAGCTCAACCCTCTTTTTTCCACTCTGGCTCCAACAGGAACCATAATGACATCATGACTAAGAGGCGCTGACCGTCTATCCCAGCCTGCTGACCAGCCTTAAAGGGACAAACTATCCCAAAATGAATCTCTTCCATCACCAGAACTCCTAACTATGCTGCTCCAGTACTGGAGCATTGTGTTATGGCAACGGAGGAGGGCGGACTGTTTTGATAGGCTCTTTGATAAGTTTGGCCGTCTTGGCAGCGTCCTGGCAGACTAGATTAGGGTCATTTTGTGATTCAGCTTTCCTAACATTGAGTCTGTCAACGTTTTTTATCTTCTCACTAGTGGTGATAACATCATAGTTTATAACTAGTGCCCTGTTCCAGAAGCTAACTGACTATTATTATATATTAACTAACCTAATAAGACTAATTCATTATGGACATCCAGTTCACTGTTACCTTACAGAGGGGATATACAGAGTTGCGTTCAGCAACAAAACAATTCATTGTAGGTGTCTTCCCCAGTGTAAAGTTAGTTATGTACTGCAGAATGCCTACTTCACTCATGTCAACCATGATTTATGCACAATTTCATCTTGAAGTGGCCACATTTCCAGGCTCAGCTAAAGGTCAGGGTGAACTCTGGGTCGCTGCCATGGGAACTGGGCTTGGCCCAAAGACACGCTCCACAAACCACAGTGAACAGTCTGCCATGCTCACTCACACACACGCACGCATACCATGTCTCTAGACCTGGCACTGACGAGGGCCAGATTGAGATGAGTTCCTGCTCATACTGTATGAGGGGGCCGCCTTCCGAGGGGGCCGCCCTCCGAGGGGGCCGCCCTCCGAGGGGGCCGCCCTCCGAGGGGGCCGCCCTCCGAGGGGGCCGTCCTCCGAGGGGGCCGTCCTCCGAGGGGGCCGTCCTCCGAGGGGGCCGTCCTCCGAGGGGGCCGTCCTCCGAGGGGGCCGCCCTCCGAGGGGGCCGCCCTCCGAGGGGGCCGCCCTCCGAGGGGGCCGCCCTCCGAGGGGGCCGCCCTCCGAGGGGGCCGCCCTCCGAGGGGGCCGCCCTCCGAGGGGGCCGCCCTCCGAGGGGGCCGCCCTCCGAGGGGGCCGCCCTCCGAGGGGGCCGCCCTCCGAGGGGGCCGCCCTCCGAGGGGGCCGCCCTCCGAGGGGGCCGCCTTCAGCCCACGGTCTCACTGCTGTGTCACTTCCCTGCTCTGGATTAAGACTAGATAAATGCCAAGAAGCAAACAAGTGGGACAGTTGTTTAGGAAAGGCCCTGCAAGACATTGTGCTGTTCTGTTCTAGAAAGATCTATTAGTATGAAGTGTGATTGTATTCATCTTTAACTTTGTAATCAATTATCTTTCATTTGAACTTCAGGCAGAATGCAATGCATGCTAATTCAATGGATTCCTGTCAATTAATAGTAAAAGCTATGAGGATTGTTTTCCACTGAACTTTTGAAGACAGTCTTTCCTGGTTTGACCGTTCTAATTATTTTGGCAGGAACCGGAACTATTAAGCCTTTTATTTTATTTCTTCTCCAAATCCGTCTAGCCAAGAGTGGGCTGATATCATGCGTCTTTGATTCCAGTTCTGAAGTAATCAGTTGATTCGGTTCCAGATCTCAGACGACTAGCACTAGCCTATCCCTTTGGTGCACCCATGCTTCAGACTGCTCATGGTTCACTTCCTTAACACATGGAGCAGTTTAGGTCCCTTCGCCCACGTAGGAATAGTTCCTGTCAATTAGGACGTTAAAGGAAGGAAGTGGTCACAGCTAAGACCACAGGCAGAAGGGAAGCCAACGGCTTCACTCATATTTGTGTTCCATCCTCTGGAACGGTTGACCCCTTTAGTCAGCCACTCTGCAGATTTCTCTCTCTTTTTCTCTGCATCTATAGTGTCTCTCCCCCTCTCTTGTATCTCTCACGCTCCCTGCCTGTGTGTCTCTCCCCAGCGTGGGATAGACAGAGGAGGAAGTAGGGGAATACACTGTGGTCACAGGCGGGAGAACATGTAGAGGCTGGGAGGGAGGTCGCACATTTTTTCAACCTTTTGAAACTGTCAACTTTTTTCGCAAAACTATTTCAAACACATTTTTCAACATATTGCAACTTTTTGTCTTAACTTATTTCAAAAACAACCTTTCAAAACTTGTTTTTCACACAGTGAAAGGGGAGTAGTACAGAGAAGCCTAAAATGGAGTAAAGCAGAGCAGAGTACAGTAGAGTCAAGTACTCAGCAATGATACAAACTTTTTTGTTGAAAGGTTTTTTCCCAAAACTTTTTTTCAACCTTTTGAAACTTTTTTCTAACCTTTTGAAACTTTTTTCTAACCTTTTGAAACTTTTTTCCCCCAAAAGTTGGGAAATCACTAGAATATTGGGGAAACATCTACAAAGCAGAGAGTGCAAGATCCTCTACTCTTTTGATTTATAACTACCGTCGCTGACCCTCTGGGGCACTCCGGAAATAGAAATCTCAGGAGAGTGGTAAAGCAACACCCAGACCGATACACACACCCCATTCCCCACACACACACGCACTTACTCATACACAGATACTGACACACACACTCACTTACTCATACACAGATACTGACACACACACTCCACACACCCCACAGGCACCACCTGGTGAGTGGGAAATCCTGACCAGAGGGTTGCAGGGGTGAAGTCGTTCCGCCCCGTACATGACCCCATGGGACCCATTGGGCCCTAGGAGCGTTTGGGGGTGAGGGGGGGGTCGGGGTCAGAACCAACTAGACGCACACAAACACACTATACCTCTGTTTCTAACACCCTCACATACACTTCCTGCTCCTCAGACCTCAAGCCAATAAATATTAGTGTTGGACTCTGCTTTAAGAGCCCGGGGCATGTCGAGCAGGACGGACCTCTTAATAAGGGAAAATAAAAAAGGCTTTTAGTGTCAACAGTTGGATCTTCAGCTTGGCCTGAAGCTGGCGTGTACTCTGGTTCAGTCTCTGTACCAGAGTACATACAGGTCCTTATATAGCTGTGCTTGAATGGGAGCTGACTGCCACTAGGGTGAATACAGATGGAAGTGGAATGAGTGGTCGTCCCCTTGTTCTAGTGACTCATACAGGAAGCTCTAATGGACATGGGATTCATTGAGGTTGTAGTCAGAAGGGACTTTTCACATGACATTTGACATGTTATTCATTTAGCAGGTGCTTTCATCCAAAGAGAGAGACAGAGAGTGCATGTAAAAAGTACAGTGGAAGATAAAGGATCAGAATTGCGTATTTGATTTCTTGGCTGCATTTCTAGTGTCCTTACTATGTTGACATTTTTTTATTGTGGTTGACAAAATTGCCGTGGGACAACTCTTTTATTGATAAACGAAGAATAATAGCTCTTATCTGGTTGATGTAAGTCCCAGGAATGTCTAAGCTTCTCTAGTTTTGCTTTCTTTTTTACTATTTACAAATGGTACAAATTCGTATTTTAAAAAGTCTGGGTTTTCTTGATATGTCACCCACTGCAATTAACCCAGTGCATCAGTCCCAACAGGTGCCGACTGTGAGACAAATCACATTCGGCTTCCCTCATTTCAACAGTTTTATGTAAATGATCTACAATTGACCCAAGTCTGAGTATTGTATTGCCCTTCTGCTCTCCAAGCTCAGCGCACAGGGCCATACCCTCTCTCAGCGCACAGGGCCATACCCTCTCTCAGCGCACAGGGCCATACCCTCTCTCAGCGCACAGGGCCATACCCTCTCTCAGCGCACAGGGCCATACCCTCTCTCAGCGCACAGGGCCATACCCTCTCTCAGCGCACAGGGCCATACCCTCTCTCAGCGCCTCCCACGGAGCCACACTCAGTCACTGATTTCTTTATTGCCAACTCATACACATATTTTATTTCTCTCTCTCATGGTCTTTTTCTCACCAGGCTTAAGCAAGATCCTCTCACACCCTCCCTCCCCCCTCTGATCCTCTCCCTACAGGAAGTCAGTGGACTTGTGAACCCTGAGATACCCTGGCCCCTACAACCATTTGAATCAGCTGCATCTAGTGTTGCAGTGTGAGGGAAGGTACCAGCTCAGAACAAAACTAGGTGAGCCCTGTCGGTTTTCTTCACTCACTTCAGTCGGACACAACATGTCTTTGTGTGGACAAGCTGTTTGTCAGCGTGTCTGCAGACAGTTTGTCAGGTTTTAAATATGAACGTTTTTTGGCATTGAAGTGAGAGAAGCGTACAATGGTCCCCCCTTCTCTAGGAGAGTGCCTATGCAGCTATTAGTAACATGCAACATGATAATAAACAACATAAGAAAATTTGTTGATTGTGAATGCCCGTCCCTTTCCAATATGGGCAATAACAGAGCAGAGATAGAAAGACAGAGATTGCAGACTGCTGTTGCTGCCCTGCTAACTGACCTCAACTTGTTATGAGAAGGTCGAGTGTGTGTGTGTGAGGGGGGGGGGTGGGGGGTGAGTGTGTATTGGAGAGACCCCCTGCTGGGAGTTACAGCTCAGGACACAGAGTCCTCCTAATGGGAGGTCTCTGTATCTTGTCTCTTAAACTCCAGGAGACAATAATATGGAGGACGGAGGGAATGAGAGAGTACATCATGGGGGAAACCAGGCCCAAAACCAACAAACTAGTATTCATGCTAACAAAACGAATGAAGAGTTTCTAAAGGAGAATTTCCCAGGGAGGAAATGAAGCCAGTTCAGCCCGTGACTCCCGTGTCGGGAATGGCCAGGTCAAGAACATGCCCAGACTTGTATAGTCCCAAAACCCTGTTGAGTTTCTGTTTATGAGCAAATAGGCCTGTATCTGGGGTGACCAGACGTCCTCTTTTCGAGACCTAAAAAATGTGTCTGGCAGGGATTCCAAAATTGTCCAGGATTTTTCCTCGTCGGATATTTGTGTTTCTCTGGGTCTTTCACAAACTATTAGGCCCTTACAAGTTTTGGAAAGGGGATCTCTCTTAAGTTCCACCTTCTTGCGTGAGCTCTGACTGTAGAGAGAACTGACGTTTTGATCAGATAATGCGGCATGCAATACACCACCAGCAGCCCCCCCACCCCTCGTCGACGCGACGAAGTGTCTTCTTTTTCACAAACTCAAATCTCGGTCACCCTACTATATCACTGATCAATTATATACAATTTGTATTTACATATTTTACATATCATTAACATATGAGTTGTATGAAATATATGTGACCCCCCCCCCCCAGTGTGGTTATTTCTGACCTGGCTAACCACATTTCAACCACACACTGCAGTTGTGCATTGTAGTTCTTCATACTCTGAGTGTGTCAGTTTAAATGTATTTTCTTCAGCAGAGTTGATGAGTGCAATACTGTCAACACTAGCAAGATTTTCCAAAAGTACCCCATTACATCACCTACAAAAGACAAGCTATTTCAGTCCCTCTGTTGTTTTGCTACCTGTTGTTAGCTTATGTGCTGCTGTGACTGACAATTTCCTTGTGTTGTCAATTCTCTTTCCCTAACTCAGCCTCTAAACCTCAACATGACTGGCGCTGCTGTTCAGTTTCCTGATGTTTCTAAACAAATTCTTTCTTCATGTCTTGCTTGTCCCACTCTTCCTCCTCCTCCATCTCAGCCCGTCTCACTTAATCTATCTGGTTGTTTTTGTGGTTTGCATAGTTGTGCAAGTTTCTTGCTATTTTGATGCTTTTTTAAAAGAACCCTGCAGTTCTGAAATCCAGATATTGGCCCAGCGCAGTGACATGCCTGCTCCAGCACATTTTTAAATGTGACGGATATAAAGAGAAAGGCAAGACAGATTGCTCTTTTCAGACCTCCAGACCTTGTCTGGATTATGACTGAAGAGTTTCAAAATGTCACCCTAACCCAACAAAGCCTCAGTGCCCTAACCCTTCACTCACCTAATTCTCTATCTCATTTAGTTTTTGCATGCCTGTCCACCTCATTAGGTCTGCATGATTGCATTAGTACCAAGACAAACCCCTCCGTTTAATCTTGGCATGGGACTCTATGAATCTGAACAAGATTAATTACACATGCCAGGTCTTTGGCCCTTGCAAGTCCCCCTAATATTTCTGTTCACTCTGGCGTCTGGCTGTTCTCTGAGTAAAATGCTCTTGAAAAAGAGTTTGGGGTTGAGGGAATTTTGGGGTAGAGGGTAGTGTTGTTAGCAACATTGACATGATTGCCACTAAATGGTGATTCGTTGATAGTCAGGGTGGTTAGTTTGAATGTGCCTCGGGACACGTGAATGTGGAACTAATGTCTTTGTTCTTTTCCTCTTGGGGGACAAACTTTTTGCTAATGAGCCATCATCTGTCCAATGGCAGTGGGCAGAATACCTAAAAGGCTCAGAGGTCACTACTGGCTGAAGCACTGGGGTGGAAAAACAAGCAGAGACCAGATCATTTGTTTGGATCATTCTCAACGGAGCACATTGAAGACATGTCTGTACGTTCTACTGAGTTCCTTTAATTTTCCTCTCCTGTTAGCTTCCCACCTAGCCAGGTCTGTGATGCCTTCACTGGATCAGACCAGAGTATTCCTCTGCGACAAAGGCTGACATCTGTTCCCAGGCTGGTGTTATGTAATATAGTCTGCAAGCTACAGCCAAGCAGTCTAATCTCACCCAATGCATTTTTGCTATAAGAAGTGCTTGTTGTAATTCTAAGCATAATTAGGTATGGCTAGTACTATGCTCAAAGCCATGTCAGATGTTGTAATATGTAGTGTAGGTAGGGCATGTAGTATGGAACAGTCCAGATCCGAGGATCAAAAATGCCCACAGAAGTATAACATCACTGACAAAGCCTTGGCATTTAGCCACAATGCCTTGGCTGTGCATTGCCCAAAGCCAACATCATTATCTTAGTTCCCTGCTGTCATAATGAGTTTTGGTCTTGACAGCAGCCAGGGGACTGAAACTCTGTTCAAAGTCAGCGTGTTGAGGTTTGGACTTTCAGAGGTACCACATCACCCTAAAGTGCTGAACACTTTTTAAGCAGAGGTGTATTGACTAGTTGTGCAGCACTTGCAGCATTAAAGAAAAGATGACGCATCTGTTGACTCAGGGGAGCTCTTCACTATACTGGAGCATTGTGAGTGTACTTCCCCTTCTGAGGTTGCCCATGGTTAATGGATTAGTCAAGTGTCCCCCACCACACACACCACCACCATGTTTCCCATGAAGTTCCTACTTAGTGAGGACTCAATATCTGGCCTCACAAGCAACAGGATTCATTATCCCTTGGGACTCGACCTGATAAGATTGGGTGGAGGGAAAAATCTATAAAGCCAAACAAGCCCACTCCCACAGAATATGGTACAGGAAGTGAAGAAGACAGACCTTGGATGTCCTCCCCCATTGGTCGGATGACCAAGGTCAAGGGAAATCAATGAAAGAGGGTTGCTAATGCCCCCGCTCCTCCCAAAAGAGGGCATGTCTGTGGAGACAAGCAGCTGTTGGGTTTCCCATCAAATACATAATGGGGACATGGTACTGACCTTCCGAGCAGTGAACGGGACTGCACCCGTCTACATCAAGTCTCTCCTGCAGCCTTACACCCCCACCCGTCACCTACGGTCTTCTTCAGACAACCGCCTGGTGGTCCCACCGCTCAAGACCGCCCGGTCCCAACACAAGCTCTTCTCCTGTCTGGCCCCCCAGTGGTGTACTCGCTGTGATATATTGTTTTTATTATTGTTGCTTGTTTTTTCTACAGTTACACTTGCACTTATAGGGGTTCATGTTGTTTAATTGTAACTTGTTTAACTACATGCTCTTATGGTTCTTCCCTTTGGCACTTACTTTGGTTGTTCACAATGTGTGCTTCATGTTTTGGCTACTCGCAATGTTTTTGTGGCTATCTTGTTGTTATTATCAGTGACCTATGCACTTTGTAAAGCTCTCTCTTGGAAGACGCTTTGGATAAAAGCATCTGCTAAATTAATAAATGTAAATGACATCATCCAGGATCTAAAATACCACTATTCTGTATCTCTTATCCCTACGTTCTCCCCATGGTGAGACAGTGTGCTGCCCATGCTCTGGTCCTGTAGGCCCAGTAGGCTCTGGACACATGTACGTTACCAAAACAAACAAATAACACTCTACAAACAGCCTGTCTGAACATATTAACTGCAAGTATGTTACTGCTATTGTCAGTAATCAAGTGTTTTAAACTGGACAGTGTTGGTGGTGATTGTCATAGTAAACATAAGTCTGTTGTGAACCAGCATTTTTTTCTATCCCTCAAACCTTAAATTTGACTGTTTGTGTCTCGCAAAATTGTCCAAAAAACTTGATTTAAAACATGTGAATCAAGAGTGGAGTTTACGGGTCAGTCCCAGCTAGCTGGCCCTCCTCTCCTTCACTCGATGCTCTCTAGAGTTATCCCAGGCCTGTTCAGACAGAGCTATGAGAGGAATGTGTTTAGCATGAGAAGAGATCATCAGTCTGCATGGCCTGCCTTGGTTCCCTTAGCCCCAGAGTCCAACTCGGAGAAAGACTGGGCTTGCTATCCAACACACACACGTACAGCCTACACATTACTTACCTCATGATATTTAGAGGAATACTTATAAAAATCATATGATTCTACCTCTTTGAAATGAAGTTAGTTGAGAAATCTTTAGCTTTAATCATTGAATTGTGTCATAGTGAATGAGGTTGACTCCTCTGAAAGACACACACACACTTTTGAGGTGTCCAGTAGGAGAAGAAGACAATGCTGTGATTGTAAAAGGAACAGTTTGTAACATATCATTTCATTCAAAGTAACTTTTATAACTATTTGGAGGGAAGGAACGTTTTGTGCACACCATTTGTTTTCGCTAAACCAATTTGTTAAAATAAGTATAACATGCTAAACATGTTTTTTTTACTGCTTTATTGGTTTATATTTCAGACTGTAGACTGAGCTGTTATGTGACCCTGAGACCAGCTCTGTGTTCTGTTCGGTGGACGATAAGGTCAGAAAGGTTGAAAACATCTGGCCAAAGATATCACATTCTGGGATTGGTCCAAATCTAATATTTAATCTAGTGCATATAGAGAAATAGTACTTGAAACATGCTTTAGAGTAGGCTATAGATTTTAATATGTCAGGAACTTGGTCAACGGGCGTAGTCTTGCTGCCTTTGTAACATAAATAGCTCTGAAATTGTTTTCATCAAATCATATATTTCTGTCCTTGCCATTTACAGATTAAATAGTAATACAACATAATTTGTTTTTTGAATAGTGGAATTATTATATTGTTTAAAAGAATGTTTAGCTCACATAGGATTAAGATCTATTTATTTATAGGACTACCAGGAGGAAGCTGGACCTGTACTTATTACAAACAAACTGAAACTTAATCATTGTTTTTGATTAGCTTGTTTCAGCTCTGGCCACAAACCTTCAACTTGATCTACACCAACCCCCAGTTTTGTGTGCCAGGCTATTGTTTCACTGTTTAGTCAACCTTGTCATGCCTGGTTCTTTAAACAGGCTAGAGTTTCAGCTGTTTCAAACTGCTACCCCCTTTGCGCGTTTATGCTTTGAAGTCCGGATGAGGAATGGGATTTCATGCTTGGGAGTTGATATTGGACTGGGAATTGGGGACTTCTAAAGGGGAGGGGGTTCAACATTCTCTGTTGAGTAAGCCCTCTGGCTGTCATTGTGTGGCACAGAGCTTTTGAGCCTAGTATCATCGCTGAAATGGCTGATACTTGACTGAACAGTTTCCTGGCCTGTGTAATTGATTACTGTGCAGTACGTTCTAGAAATTCACCACTTTTCTGCAAGTTTCTTTAAATGACTGTTCACAGGCAGTGTCAGGAACACAGAAGGGATGCATGGCCCAGTAATAGTTATGTAAGATGCACCATGGCTTGGGCTTTAGTTCCACTGTGTTTTCATTCGGGACTGGTTGCATCTCAGCACGAGCCAAGAGTTCTCTTAGATGAATGGAAGCTGCTCCTCTTCCTGCTGCCTGACTCCTGGCAGGTTCGCCACAATAGTGTGGCACATCGCACAACCATGCTGAAAAGAAAAGTTCTGTAAGCCACTGTCTGTTTGCAGAACACCCCTCAAAAGCAACGAGATACACCTTCATGCGACTAGTGCAAATGTATAGAGCGATGGGTCTGAGCGTGCTCAGTGTCTGAGCGTGCTCAGTTCCCTCCCTGCGCTCCCATGCAGTACTGTATGATGGATGTCCTCCTCTATCAGAGATGATATTCAAGGCCAGAGCACGAGGAGATAGGATTCTGTCCCACAATGCCATTCATCATTCTGTCAATTTAAAAAGCTTTTTAGGATCCATTACAGACACGTTTTGTCTGTCTAGTGCTGTGAGTATTGATGAACTGGAGCACTCCAAATGAGTAGATTGTGGAATTGTTTACTTTGAAGGCCGGTAGCTTTGGATGGTAAGAAAGATATGCATGTGTGTGTGTGTGTGTGTTGATGTTTGGCGGTTTTTCTATCACTGTGTGTTGAATAGAGCAGTGAAGTTCTGGGTGTAGTGGTGTCTCATATCAAATTAAAACATTTGATCAGAAATGACCATGTGTGTGAGAGAAAGGAAAATGTCCCCTGTGCGCCACAGGCTCCAGGGTCCTAATCCCTCTGTCACAATCTTATTAAGCCTTTAAACTGTGAAAACACCAGCTCTTCCCCGGTGAAATCCCTCACCGGGGTATCCGGCCAGAGGGGGTGGGGAGAGACACAGAGGGAGAAAGACAGAGACACTTGCATGTGGCTGAGATCACAGAGAGACCAGAGTAACTTTACTCCATTGCTAATCCCATCCCTACTTGGGCATGCGGTCCCCTCCATGCCCAGATCAACACTACGCCAGGCCTGTTTCAGCTGTGTCCACAGCCTGATCTTAATACTGTGTCCTTCATTACAGAATGGTGATATCTGTCATGACTTAATCGCTCATACTCCTTTTTTGATATGGGAGTCATCTTCCCAGTGGACACCTATGCCAACCTGCTGGAAACGAGCCAACCTCTTCTCGATTTCAAGTTTGCTTGTATTGTCTGCATCAGTGGTATGGAAGCAAATCAGTGACATCATGTTTGAATGTTAAAAGGCTTGAATTTGAATATGCATTTATTTCAGTGTAATTTTTTTTTTCAAGAATATATATTCAGAAATTCTAATAGAACAAAATCCCGGCTGCTCAATTTCAAATGGTGAAATCCCATAATTGCAGTCCAGATCCCCCAAATTTGAGGCCAAAAAATTCAAGGCAAAAAGATTATAGCCATTACTATTTGGAGCCGGAAAAATTTGGGAACTCTCTCCTCAGAGCAATATCGTTGTATAGGTCTGCTGTTGGACCCTTCTCAGAGAAGTGAGATGGTTCGATTGCATTCAGGCTCGATTGCGTTACCTATCCTTGGAATCCTGGATGTTGCACATGTTTTTTGCTCTGAATTTTTTGGATCTGAGTTTGAGCAGCCTGAATTTGGTTCTATTTCAATTTCTGAAGCTAGAATTTCTTTTATTGAATTTTTGTGATCTGAATTTTGCTGTTCGAATTTGAGCAACCTTAATTTCCGATCCTTGAATTTTGGGATCAGTTTTCTTTTTTTACATAGAAATTCATTCATATTTCAATTTAAAGAGGTGAATTCAAAACCAACAAATTCAGTGGTTTACATTTCAATATTAAGTATTCAATGCCTTCAAAAACATTGTCACTGATTTGCTTCCATACAGTGGGTTTTCTTTATGAACTGGCAATTTAATAAAAATAATCCTTTCATTCAAATATCCTACTTGTATTTTGATGTGATTCAAATTGTAGCAGAGACAAAACACTGCAGAGCAGTTGGAAATGAAAGACATTAGAATCTCCACCAAACCCCTCCTGATCTGCTGTTTCCTAGCAACAGCTGTTTGTCTGTGGTACCACTTATGATTTAGAAAATAGGATCCTGGCTTTTCAAGATCAGATCTGATAAGTTGTCAAATTGAGTTTCCCAGCTTGTTCTGTCATGTGATGGCCTCTCTAGGATATGGATGTCAAAAGGTCATCACAAAACTGCCGTCTCCTGAAACTTCACACCCATGATGTCCACCCTCAGGAGACTTCACACCCATGATGTCCACCCTCAGGAGACTTTAGCATTTGCTGACCCTTTGGAGAAGTTAAGTTAGAAAATATAGGGGCAGGGTAATCATAGTACTACCCTTTACATCAGTTGTCAGCATCAGATTGAAACTTGGAAAAACAACTTAATGAGTTACTATTGACTGCTATGAGCTTAGTAGATGTGCTCCTGTGCCATATTGGTATGCCATCTGGGACACGTGGCCATCCATATTTTAGCTTACAGCTTCCATATATTCCTTGTTTCAGCCTGCTTGTTTAGGGGGATTCTGATGCCTGCTTAATGGCAGCTTCTGAAGTTTTGCTACAGTAGTTCACAGAAAATGGGCATTGTTCGTTCCCAAGCGGCACCTAATAATGTACTATGACCATAGAATCAGTATTGGACTTGAGGTGCCTTATAGAGGCTGTAAGTCCTGCCTCATCAGCATGTGTACTCACCACTGTGGTGTGATTTTACACCAATAAAACAAGACTGTTTACCAACTTGTAGTAGCTTTTTATTGTCATTTTCAAATGGAGACATAGGGAGTTGTAAACAGGGAGAGTGGAAGATGGGGAGTACAAGGAGAGGGAGAAGGGAATGGAAGGAAGGAAGAACCACAGTGCCTGGCGAACGATAGACTGAAGAATATTCCACTGAGCAGTTAGAGGAATGAGCCGTTACATAACTGCAGCCCTCACGTGTCGACACCATGCCTCCTCCAGTCCTCTGTCTCCCAGCCAGGGGATCAGGAAACACTCCTCTCCCAGTCTTCATGCTAGAGGGCCCTCGAATCAGTTGTTCTAAAGTATGCTCGTCACTGGCCGTGTGTAAGTGGAGTAGGACCATGTCTCAATCATGCTGGGTATGAAACTGGGTGACTGATGAATGCCAGACTATGGAAGGATGTAGACTTCAATTTCATTCATGAATGTGACAAGGACTGAATGATTTTTGATTACTCATTCATCTGATTGTTACAAAGTGGTGGCATGTTTACACTCCCAGTGCACGTCCCCAGAGCAGACAGAGGGAAGGCAAACGCATCACCCCTGTGTGTGTTAGATCTGTTTAACTGGGAGAGAGGTAAGGTTATGCAATTAGGTGTACAAGCACCATATCCATCATTGTAATCCTCTCTGGACCTGTCATGTCTAATGTTTACAAGGCATTAGAGCACTTATACAAGCCAGCAAAAATGACTGTAAGGTTCTCTGATGGTACTAGTCCTGTGCCAACAGACATCTTAGTAATTGATGTCAGTAATTGGTTTTCAGCATCCACTTTCCACTACAGCGTAACTGCTGAACATGTTAGGCGGATGGGGAAGGGTAATTTGGTACCGCACCCCCGTACTGGGTAGACTGGACATCTGAGGTGCCTCCCTGGATAAAAGCCCATCCTCTATAAATGGAGCAGGTTTTTTGTTCCTAGCTGTTGTGCTTGCCTCCAACATTTTCTAAATTAATTTTTCTCCTACTTTTCTGAAACGCAAACCCCTGAACCAACCTCTGGAGAACACCCAGAGATGACCCCACTGCTCTAACATGCCCCAAGGAGAAGGAATTATCTTCAAAGCTATTTTCTGGGCTCGTAGGGTTATCAAACTGATACCTCTTCTGAAGGAATACTATGGGAAGGCTAGCCCTGCTGTAGAACGGCTCACTTTGAATTTCCCGTTGGAGGGAAGATCCTCGGGCGGCTCCGCTGAGCTGCTGGTTTCATTTCTCTACTCAGAGTTCCAAACTGTCAATACATTTCAAGAAAGAAGGTAGTTTGAGGCTCAAGGGTTAATGACTTGGAGCATGTTAGGAAGCCAGTGCTGTGCTCCGGGAATGTCTCGTCTGGGCTAATGTATAAGCCGATGGACTAGTCCAGTCACCCAGGAAGAGGATCCATGTCATATCCCTCTCCAGATTCTCAGTAGATATACAGCACAGGCCAGACCATTACTCAGAGTAGCGACACAGCAACGATCTCACTGAGGAAATTATGGACGTGGATAATCCACTTTGTCTAGAATCTGTTCACTTGGTGCCAACCAGACGCTAGTCAATGGCAGCCATTTAGTGAGGGGAAAAAGCTTCTTTGCATACATTATGGACGAGGGAGAAAGTGGAGCCTCCTCTCTAATGGATCATCTTTATCTGAGAGATGAAGCTTATAAGTACAGGGCCATGTGATGGAGAAGGCCAGCAGGAAGGAAACTAATCGGGAGAACCTCAGAGGTTTGCCAAACGTACGTCAGATCTTCTGTTCCCATGAATCAAGTTCTGTCTGCTCTGAACCCTCTTTGAGGTGTGCTTTGTAACTGTAGAGTGCTGTGATAATTACTCATGCTTCAATATATCGGTCCAGTTTTTTTCCTGATGTATTGCTAAATATTATTTGTATTATTCCCATAATTACAGATTGATATGGATCAGAGACATTTCCTAAAGCTGGAATTATGGATACCTAATGATATTTTGGTCGCCATGGTATTCTAAAACCAATACTTAAATTGGTTACACAAATTACACAATTGTTTTGCGCTAAATATCATTTGTACTTTTTCACTTTCTATTCAGCCCAGATCTCTTAATTTACTGCACTTTAACTGTCTTGGTGAAAAGCTTAAGAATACGGCAGATAGATTGTAGAAGAAAATGAAGGAAGAGGGCCAATATCCACTTCCTGCCCTCTCTGGAGAAGAAGGCTCTCGCTGGCTCTCACAGTGAATTCTTTCTGAGACAGCTCCCCCGAGTCTTCCGCAATCAGCCAAGGACAGGCAGGCGAAAGACTGAGCACGGTGCATGTCTGGCACATCTGTGTGTGGAGCATCCGTACTCTCAAGTCCTTCATCTCTCCCTCTTCTCTGCGTAGCTCTCAGGAGTAGCTGAACCATTTCATTGTGTGCAACTTTAGACCACTCACTATTCTCTGATGGAAAAATCCTGTCACCAGACTAGGGCCATAAAACTCTGAGTCATAGGCCATACCAACCCAAACCCACAATGATTGTGGAACTGGTATGTTTTATATTAAATTTGTTAGAATGTATTGTGTTTGTGAACTCAAAGTGCAGTTCAGATGAATTTCGACCATGAGGCTTGAAGGTAGAGTGTGTGAGTCTAGATCAGAGTCTCGGGCCTTTTGATAAGCACAAGGCCACTAAACGATAATATTATGGGATTGTAGGTCCACTAGGCAGTTTTCACTAGGGACTGTTTCTCACTGTTTTTACACTTGTTCCCGGTTATAAGTCAGAACTGAGTAAAGATCTGGGAGAGAGAGTGTAAGACCTGTAAAATTATTGATGTTGTAGCAATGTCCATAAAGTCCTCAATTGTTTATTCAAGAAACACCGTAGTATTCTAAGTCATATTAAAAACATTTCAATATAACATGCTTAAATTCTTGAAGTGCTTTAACATGGATATCCACCACTGCTTTTTTAATGACGTAATTGCTTTATTCTATAACTTCCATCACTGGTCATTTTTACTCTAATTTATTAAGTAAAAGACTACATTTGAGATGTCTGTAGATGTCATTATTTAATGTGAACTGGTGTGCATATTTAAATATTAATCAAGAGTTGTCGTCCCCTTGCTCTGAAAGTGCACATCATGGTTGAAGCAAATTCTCCTTTTAAATTATGCAAAAGGATGACATATGATACTGACATAATTTAATAGCCACATTAGATTTTCTAACCGAGGACTAAGTTGAGAAACGGAGCCTGCAGTCAGTGAAACAATATGGGATTTTTTAGGTTACAAAAAAATAAATAATACTTTTGTGTGTGTAGAAAAAATAAGTTTCTCTTATAACAATATCCATTGATGTACACAATTTAATGCAAATGTTTTCAATGAGAAAGCTTTGTAGTATCTTTCATTGTAGATTGACTCTACCATACATTCCTCTGAAACAATTATACTGACTCGCTCCATCGCTGATCGTCTGTTGTTTGTGTGTGTGTGTGTGTGGTGGGTCTGGAATGTAACTTGGAATGAAATACTTAACATCAATTATCATGAATGCTTTATCTTGAATTAATTTGTATCTTGGTCTGGAATAACACTATGTAATGTTACTAGAAGTGTAAAGCCCTTGACAGTATTTTGATTATAGTCACAATCTCCGAATTTCTTGTTGACATGTAATCAGTGAGCTGACCCAGGCCTCAAATCTGCCTCTGGACTCCTGGAGACAGTTTGTCACATTCCTCTTTTCTTTTTCTCAGGCTGTCAGTTAGTTAAATGCTCTTCTCTGAATAAAACACACACAACTACAAAACCTCCCATTTCATCATGTGCATCTGTCAAAATGTAATAAATGTCCCGTTGGCTTGGTGAGCAGTGAAGGATGTGTTTAGTGTTAGCTGCCTTTTAGCTAGATTGGGAACCTGGACCACAGGCATGTACACTGACGTGAGATAAAGTGTGTACTGATACATGACACACACACACACACTTACCTGAGTGGGAACGCCTTGACAGTCAAGTGTGGAATGTACCAGTTGCTCTGCAGAGGAGTGTGACAGTCGTAGCACAGAGAGCTGTTGAAAAGTCACACGTACCAACTCCAACACTGAACAACAGGATTCTCAAAGCGTCCAAAGAGAGAATCTGATTGAAGTTAACTGATCTGGTTGTGTTTTTTACACAAATACGCATTGTTTTAATTAAGGGGATCTCTGATGTGCTCATGACTCAGTCTGCAGTCCACTCTCTGTTATAAGCAACATCAGGCACAAATGTAAGACTGACACACACACACACACACCCGTGTACCTTCCAGTTTTCTACCTTTTAGTCTGAAGATTGAAAAATTGTGATGAACTGTTAATTACATTTACATTTAGTCATTTAGCAGACGCCCTTATCCAGAGCGACTTACAGTAAGTACAGGGACATTCCCCCGAGGCAAGTAGGGTGAAGTGCCTTGCCCAAGGACACAACATCAGTTGGCACGGCTGGGAATCGAACTGGCAACCTTCAGATTACTATCCCGACTCCCTCACCACTCAGCCATCTGACTCCAGATAATAATCACATATGAAATAATTCTCATCTGAAGTAGTTGTACTCATTCTAAACATACTGTAGTGATTAATACAGCAGCCAATAAGTTGGTGTAAATATCAGTGTGAAGCCCTCTGCTGTCTTGTGCTCAGTGGAAGGCATAAGCCCAGAAAGATGCTGGCTCGTAGCATTTCACTGATAATGCATTTGTCTGGTGGCATGGGAGTCACATGGCTCTCGCCTGCTCTGCCTCCACTGTCTGCTGCTGGAGATAGAGAGGATAAAATCACAAATGGCCTCAAGCCTCATTTGACATTCTCTGCAGCTTGACTTGCATCGGGTTCCTTCAGAGGTCAAAACAAACCCCATCTTCTTCTCTTTCTTTCCCTTGTTTTGGGGAGATTTGGAAAAGTCGGAAAGCTGCAGACATTTTTCCCCTCGTGCTGATGGATCTCGGAGCCTCTCCTCATTACAGGGCTGTCTTATCTCCCCTCCTCGGCTGGTCTGTCCTGCGCAGTGTGGACTGAAGCAGCATGTCCCTCAGGCTGGTCTGTCCTGCGCAGTGTGGACTGAAGCAGCATGTCCCTCAGGCTGGTCTGTCCTGCGCAGTGTGGACTGAAGCAGCATGTCCCTCAGGCTGGTCTGTCCTGCGCAGTGTGGACTGAAGCAGCATGTCCCTCAGGCTGGTCTGTCCTGCGCAGTGTGGACTGAAGCAGCATGTCCCTCAGGCTGGTCTGTCCTGCGCAGTGTGGACTGAAGCAGCATGTCCCTCAGGCTGGTCTGTCCTGCGCAGTGTGGACTGAAGCAGCATGTCCCTCAGGCTGGTCTGTCCTGCGCAGTGTGGACTGAAGCAGCATGTCCCTCAGGCTGGTCTGTCCTGCGCAGTGTGGACTGAAGCAGCATGTCCCTCAGGCTGGTCTGTCCTGCGCAGTGTGGACTGAAGCAGCATGTCCCTCAGGCTGGTCTGTCCTGCGCAGTGTGGACTGAAGCAGCATGTCCCTCAGGCTGGTCTGTCCTGCGCAGTGTGGACTGAAGCAGCATGTCCCTCAGGCTGGTCTGTCCTGCGCAGTGTGGACTGAAGCAGCATGTCCCTCAGGCTGGTCTGTCCTGCGCAGTGTGGACTGAAGCAGCATGTCCCTCAGGCTGGTCTGTCCTGCGCAGTGTGGACTGAAGCAGCATGTCCCTCAGGCTGGTCTGTCCTGCGCAGTGTGGACTGAAGCAGCATGTCCCTCAGGCTGGTCTGTCCTGCGCAGTGTGGACTGAAGCAGACCCTCAGGCACTAGCTCCTCATCCTCTGAGGCTCTGGCGGAGGTTCACAACCGGAGCTAAGTCACTCCATCCCCAGTGGGCTACTGGTGGCAAGACTGCATGAACATGAACTGTGGCCTGAGGCCAACATTGGAGCTGTACACTCCAGCTCTGCTCCCTTCCTCCAAATCCGTCTCGAGTGAGGAGAGGGATTAAATGGACATTTCTATCATTTGTTCTCTAGAGCTCCCATGCTTATGTAGTACTGGAGCTGTGTCACAGACACGTGTCAGCATGAGAAGGGCCAGCTGTGTCTTTACCATTGAGGAAAACTGATATTTCTATGAGGAACTGACTTGGTGGTAGAAAAACACTGGAGACCACGATAGCTCGTGCCTGTGCGAAATTGAATGCTTGATGTTGTTGAAAAGCTTTCTCCTTACAGAGTCTTCCTCCAGTAATGGAACGATTGTTCTCCACATTGATTTTCCGTTTTCTCATGAGATCCTACTTTCTCAAAAGGCTTTTACTGCACAGCGAGAGAGCGTTTCATCGGCAGAGCATAGCCCCTGATCCTGGGTGTATATTTCTATAGCCCCTGATCCTGGGTGTATATTTCTATAGCCCCTGATCCTGGGTGTATATTTCTATAGCCCCTGATCCTGGGTGTATATTTCTATAGCCCCTGATCCTGGGTGTATATTTCTATAGCCCCTGATCCTGGGTGTATATTTCTATAGCCCCTGATCCTGGGTGTATATTTCTATAGCCCCTGATCCTGGGTGTATATTTCTATAGCCCCTGATCCTGGGTGTATGTTTCTATAGCCCCTGATCCTGGGTGTATATTTCTATAGCCCCTGATCCTGGGTGTATATTTCTATAGCCCCTGATCCTGGGTGTATATTTCTATAGCCCCTGATCCTGGGTGTATATTTCTATAGCCCCTGATCCTGGGTGTATATTTCTATAGCCCCTGATCCTGGGTGTATATTTCTATAGCCCCTGATCCTGGGTGTATATTTCTATAGCCCCTGATCCTGGGTGTATATTTCTATAGCCCCTGATCCTGGGTGTATATTTCTATAGCCCCTGATCCTGGGTGTATATTTCTATAGCCCCTGATCCTGGGTGTATATTTCTATAGCCCCTGATCCTGGGTGTATATTTCTATAGCCCCTGATCCTGGGTGTATATTTCTATAGCCCCTGATCCTGGGTGTATGTTTCTATAGCCCCTGATCCTGGGTGTATGTTTCTATAGCCCCTGATCCTGGGTGTATGTTTCTATAGCCCCTGATCCTGGGTGTATATTTCTATAGCCCCTGATCCTGGGTGTATATTTCTATAGCCCCTGATCCTGGGTGTATATTTCTATAGCCCCTGATCCTGGGTGTATATTTCTATAGCCCCTGATCCTGGGTGTATATTTCTATAGCCCCTGATCCTGGGTGTATATTTCTATAGCCCCTGATCCTGGGTGTATATTTCTATAGCCCCTGATCCTGGGTGTATATTTCTATAGCCCCTGATCCTGACTGCTCAGTCACGTGCCAGAGGAGGCATGTCGCTGTCAGGGTGCTTTGTCACAGCTGATCCCAGCGTGAGCTGCAGCACACTACAAAGGCTCTCTGCTCTATCTCACTGTGGTCTCCTTAGTGGCTCCTGTCTCTGGCGCTGTGTGAGAGCACATGGATGGCTAATTATCTTCAATCCCCCGCTACACCTCGCTTGCCTCTCTCTCTCTTTTTCTCTCATCACACCTCCCCTTTCCTCCTCCTTCCCCTCTCTCTCTGCTTTGCAGTTTTCTTCTACAGTAAGTTGTTTTGATTGATTCCTTTTCCGCCCAACATCAATAATATGTCAAAGGAATGTTGTTGTTGAGACAGTGTACCTTTTATTTATGAAACATACTCTATTTGCTCTCTCTGGAGAACCCTGGATCTCCAGATGGAGAGCATATGGCCAGGATATCACCACAGATGCCACAAAGCCACAAAAAGCCACTGGATCTCATATTTAGGCTACGCAACATCAGCACACTTCCTCTAGTCGGCCTCTTGCTCCATTGTCAGTAAGGAAATGACTGTAAACTCAGTTCTTTTCTTGAACAAAAGGTAGCAGCTATTATTGTTTTTTCCTTTTTCCTAAGAAGAGATGTTTCAACTGTATAAAGTGAGTTATCATGAAGCCAAACATTGACTATAAAACCTAGCATGTGAGGAGGGAAAATAGAATATAGAAAACTTGCTTTCTGTCATTTCCAACTTCTCCTTACTGCAGAAAGCCAAACGCAAGTTCTCAGCCAAATGTGAAAATATGACAAATATCCCAAGATTGATGATGACCCAAAAAACAGGAATGCATTATGAAGATGATGTCTGTGGAGTTGGGCTTTATTTAATTTGCTGTCACAGCAGGAAAAAAGTATATACAGGACATACATATTTAAAAATGTTCTCTCTGCATAACTTCCAGCGTATTGCATAATGTAGATTTTTGGATCATTAGAGCACACACCTCTGTGTGATCTCCTATGGCTGCCTCGTTCAGTTTGGGACTGCATCCTTTGATGTTTAATGAATGCCCTGGCGAGATGACATGAGCAGTGTTGAGCTGTCATGGGCCACTGCTGCTCCACTTCCTCCAAGTGAAGAATTTTCCCAGGAAATCGTACAATGGAAGTTGCTATAAATTAGTATTAAATACATTAAGTAATAAATAATTAAAATGAGATGCATAAAATGTCTTGCCCCTTGGCTTCTAGAGCATGTGGTTTGACTTGAATCAGCCCTGTAATGGGGTGTGGAGCCTGTGCTGTGCGGAGTGAAGCCTGGCTGCAGCCTGAGGGGGGGGGGGGGGGGCAGTGTGGGGGGGGGGCAGTGTGGGGGGGGGGGCAGTGTGGGGGGGGGGGCAGTGTGGGGGGGGGCAGTGTGGGGGGGGGGGCAGTGTGGGGGGGGGGCAGTGTGGGGGGGGGCAGTGTGGGGGGGGGGGCAGTGTGGGGGGGGGGGCAGTGTGGGGGGGGGGGGGGGCAGTGTGGGGGGGGGGGCAGTGTGTGGGGGGGGTGTTATTTTCTGCCTACAAAATAACATTTTGGTCAAATGATTAGATAAAAAAACAATCCCAGTCTTACGGTAGAGAAAGAACTAAATCGTTTTTGTTTTCAATAATTCAGAATATCAGAGAAAACTCTGATATTCTGATGATAAAAATGAAGATGGGCAGTAACATTTGATTCAATTCAATTTGCTTCCATTCACAGCAGTGTGTTGTGTAACTTTCTGCCTCTGCAGGCAGAGAGGAGGAGAGCTCTCAGTGGGCTTCATAGTGAGCTGACAGCTGCTCAGCCGAGTCTCCCCCACCACTCTCTCCCCCACCCTTGTCTCTCCCCCACCCTTGTCTCTCCCCCACCCCTGTCTCTCCCACCCCTGTGTCTCCCCCACCCCTGTGTCTCCCCCACCCCTGTGTCTCCCCCACCCCTGTGTCTCTCCCACCCCTGTGTCTCTCCCACCCCTGTGTCTCTCCCACCCCTGTGTCTCCCCCACCCCTGTCTCTCTCCCACCCCTGTCTCTCCCTCACCCCTGTGTCTCCCCCACCCCTGTGTCTCCCACCCCTGTCTCTCCCACCCCTGTCTCTCTCCCACCCCTGTCTCTCTCCCACCCCTGTCTCTCTCCCACCCCTGTGTCTCCCCCACCCCTGTCTCTCTCCCACCCCTGTCTCTCTCCCACCCCTGTGTCTCCCCCACCCCTGTCTCTCTCCCACCCCTGTGTCTCCCCCACCCCTGTGTCTCTCCCACCCCTGTGTCTCCCCCACCCCTGTGTCTCCCCCACCCCTGTCTCTCCCCCACCCCTGTCTCTCTCCCACCCCTGTCTCTCTCCCACCCCTGTCTCTCCCCTCTTTTCCTTTCTCTCTCCCACCCCTGTCTCTCCCCTCTTTTCCTTTCTCTCTCCCACCCCTGTCTCTCCCCTCTTTTCCTTTCTCTCAACTTTTTTTATTTATTTCACTTATTCCCAGTCTCTTGCCTATTTTTCACTTTGTTGTTGTCCTAGCAGAAGCGGTCGGACGTGTCTGCTTGTGTTGATGGTGTTATTGATGTACTGGAGAAGGGTAAAGGACGGGGTTCGGCATTGCCAGGTGCTAAAACACAGAGAGAGAGAGAGAGAGAGAGAGAGAGAGAGAGAGAGAGAGAGAGAGAGATCACTGTGCTCTTGTACACGTTCATGCTTTACTTCTCTTTCTCCTCTTTCTTTCCCTCTCTCATTTCGACGACTCATTTGATGTTTTCCTTTCCTCAGTCCTTCCCACCCAGACCTCTTTGGTCAGCCTCTCTTTTATTGGGTGTGCTTTGCCTTCGGCAAGGGCACAACCTTTGTTCTCTCACATATATATATATTTATTTATTTTTATTATTATTTATTTTCGCCCCCCCTAAGGATCAGTCAATATTTGGACTACATACACAACGGCGGTGTCAAAAGGTTCGTCTTGTTAGCGATTGCGTTGGTTGTATTTTTATTTACGTCCAGTTGCATGGTTTAAGTAGAAATTGCGTTTTTGTGGTGAAAAGTGAAGCTAAAGGTGGCTAATTTGCTAGCCACAGTCACTGACGTTACTAACGTCACTACGTCACTAACGTCACGAAAACACGCGTGACTACCTGTAGCAGAACATTCGTTTCGCATCTGTTAACTTGGGGGATAGCTAGGCTAACTATAGCTTTACTGCAAGGCAGCTGCAGAAACGCCACAAGCAAAGAGGCCAGGGTGACTATTTACTCATTTTACTTTGTGATGTGAAACACAATTATGAAATGTAATGTACAATATTAGCTGATATTATTAAGGAAGTAGGCCCACATCTACTTTCAGAAACGGTAGTCTACTATTTCACTGAAGCATTAGCATCATGACATTAGCCTCTGTTGCCCGGGCAACACATACCACAGTGGTCTATGATGCATCTGTTTTCAATCGTTAAAATAAACATTCCTCACAAATACATTTGTTTTCTTTGTAGGATTTACTATGACATTACATTACAAGTAAACGATTTGTTGGTGAAATTATCTTTACCTGTGGTTTCAAACCAGTGTTGCTCACTGCAACGCTGTAGTCTGTAGCCTACGCGAGACACACTACAAAAACATCTACACAGCTGTTTAGGAAGTCAAACGGCGACAGAACATGTTCGACACTCCCCTTACTTAAATCAAAAGTCTTTCAATAGGTGAAACTATCTGACTACTAACCTGAACTTCATTGCCACAGCCTAAACTTTGTCAATCTGTTCATGAAAATAATTAATTTCAGCCTAAACCGTACAACGGAACGTTAAATCGAATTCAACCAACGCAATCGCTACCAAGACCAACACAGCAGTAGTCAAGTACTGTACTGTAGTAGAATTTACCGGGGCAGCTTCTCCACACAGGGCTATATCGCATTTTGCGTTGTTACTGACAATGATCGCTACCAGTGAGCTTTTTATGAATGAGCGATTTTCCACTAAATACATGTCAAGCTTATTTACGTTTTTGGGGGCATTTTTCAGTTAGCAAATGGTAATGTTTGAATCGCGATTCCATCTTCTACTGCCGGTAACGTTGTAGAATAATCTTCAAAGGGTGTTCTTTATTCATGAATGAATGCAATATGAGTAGGCTAAATGCCTGAAAATATCACGAGAAGGGAAAACTTAAAAGGACGTTTAACTCATAGAGATTAGGTCAATTTTTACACCGGTCTGCCAAATGTATTCGTTGATTCAGCTATGAGGCTGCCTCTTGCAGGGGAAATGAAAAGACGTCATATTTCATTCTACACTTAACTCGTATTTTGAGTTGTAAATGAGCAGCAAAAAAAAGATGCTTTTAAATCTATGTAATCTTTATAAATAATAAGTAGGCCCTATGCATTTTTATATAAAATATACAGAAATATTAGTTGTAAAAATTTCATTAAAAAACGGACCCCTGTGCAACCGACGCAAGCAAGCACACCCTACAATTTCCCCAGAAATGTTACCCTCTCTAGTTCTCCCTTTCTTTACGATCTCTCTCTCTCTCTCCCCTCTCTCTCTTTGTCTCTCTCTCTTTCTCTCTGTCTATCTCTCCTCTCTCTCTCTCCCTTCTCTCTCTCTGTCTCTCTCTCCTCCCTCTTTCTCCTCTCTCTCCCTCAGGCTCTCTCCAGCTCCTGTCGTTGCCCCTTTTCTAACAGCCCCCTCCTTTTAAACGTCTGCTTTCTTGCTCTCCTTCCCTAACCCTCTCTCTTTCTCTCCATCTCTCATTCTCTTATTTTCCCTCACTCTTTCACGCCAGCTACTCGACAGCTCTCCCCCTCTCAAAGCGTTTGTCATGTGCTTCCTCCTCCCTGCTCTGCTCTGAGCTCTGATTCTTCTGGGATTCATGATATCGCTCCGTAAGTTGGCCTGTCCTCTTCTTCTTATCCTCTTCTTCTCTGTTTACTAGACAGACAATTGTTGCTGGCCGCTGTCTGTGCCAACATATATGCATAACAACGGATGGATAGAAAAAGACTAGTGATCAAAAAGGACACCGATAGAGACGGGCAGAAAATGAAAATGTTTTGAGGCAAATGTGTGTTGTACACCTTTTTATGTGTGTGTGTGTGTGGAAGGGACTTTCAGCAATGGGGTTGCCTGTAATTACACAGGATGTGTGGCTTTGAACACTCTGACTTGCATGTTAACAAGGCTCATGTTTACACTCTGAAGCCACGGGTATCTTAGTCACTGTGGCTCAGTTTGATGTGGACTACCCCTAATTGCAGATATAAACCCACACGTTATTATGTTGCACTTGCGTTGCACTAGTGTAGAGACGACAGTTGAATGTACTGAAATTAGCTCATTTTGTTGAACTGAAAGGGTCTTATGTTGTCACATACCTACCGTGTCTATCTGCATCAAGCATGGTCGATTTTGGAGTGCTATATTTTGAAGTCATGGGATCTAGCATGCTTGCTCCTGATGGATGCCCCATGTCACGCTCTTTAGTAATGAGTTCTCCAACAACTGATGTTCCTCCCCTCGTAGACTGGGTATTGACCCTTAGACCAGCTAGGTACACAACAACTGTAGCATCCACCAGCTCCTTCTGCTCCTCAGACAGCCTGCTCGCACAGCACGGGTACAGTGACCACAGAGAAACTTCAAGCCAAGCCATGGAATTCTCAAATTGAAACCCCCAGATAAAAGGTTCACGTGGATCCAGTCTTATGATTGATGCCAACAGCAGTGTGTTGCCCAGTTCCAGTCCTCCAGTCCTTCAGTCCTCCAGCCCTTCGGTCCTCCAGCCCTTAGGTCCTCCAGTCCTCCAGCCCTTCAGTCCTTCAGTCCTCCAGCCCTTCAGTCCTCCAGCCCTCCAGTCCTCCAACCCTCCAGTCCTCCAACCCTCCAGTCCTCCAGCCCCTCCAGCCCTTCAGCCCTCCAGTCCTCCAGCCCTCCAGTCCTCCAGCCCTTCAGTCCTCCAGCCCTTCAGTCCTCCAACCCTCCAGTCCTCCAGCCCCTCCAGCCCTCCAGTCCTCCAGCCCTTCAGTCCTTCAGTCCTCCAGCCCTTCAGTCCTCCAGCCCTCCAGTCCTCCAACCCTCCAGTCCTCCAACCCTCCAGTCCTCCAACCCTCCAGTCCTCCAGCCCTTCAGTCCTCCAGCCCCTTCAGTCCTCCAGCCCCTCCAGTCCTCCAACCCTCCAGTCCTCCAGCCCTCCAGTCCTCCAGCCCCTCCAGCCCTTCAGCCCTCCAGTCCTCCAGCCCCTCCAGTCCACCAGCCCTTAGGTCCACCAGCCCTTAGATCCTCCAGCCCTTCAGTCCTCCAGCCCTTCAGTCCTCCAGCCCCTCCAGTCCACCAGCCCTCCAGCCCCTCCAGCCCCTCCAGTCCACCAGCCCCTCCAGTCTTCCAGCCCCTCCAGCCCCTCCAGTCCTCCAGCCCCTCCAGTCCTCCAGTCAGGGACGCAGAGAGAAGTGGAGGGTTTTCTGCCGCACTGCTGAGTGACTCAAGAGTCTCACTCCCTTCAAATCAGCTACAAACACACAGGTTGAACACACACTCGCATACATGCTGTCTTATGAAAGGAACCATGTATATTTGCGAGTTATATTGTTGTGACATCAGAGGGCAGTTCTTTGTCTGTCATTACTGAGACTTAGGAAGACCGTTGATGGGATTCTCAGTAGTGTTGGTCCGCAAGCAGCAGTAGATCTTGCTGTTTGCTTTTTCAGTGTTGTGTGTTATGCTGTGTGTTTCTCCCTGTGTGTGTATGGATGTATGGTGTACATGTTGCCAGTGTGCTTCCTTCATCACATCATGTACAGACCCTAACCCTAACGTTGTAAGAGTGAATAGTTCGGCACTCATTTTTTCCAATCCGCTATGCAGTTGTTATGGAGATGTCCGCTATGCAGTTGTTATGGAGATGGTGCATGAGGTGAAGCCAGATGACAGAATTCAGTCGATTTAAAGTGGAAGACAGGGAGAGGGGACACTGTCACGTCAGCCAGTGTTGGTTTAGATCGGTGTGTAGATAAGCTTTTGTTCAACTGCAACTACAACAAGTCTGGCTTGATGTTTTTAGCATCCAGATTCCAAAGCTGTTCCATTCAGTGAGTAGATGTCATAAAGAGGTCTGGTTCACACACGATGGAAACAGCCCCAGTTATCTTCCCTGTAAACAGTGCTTTATCAAAGGGAAGGTATCAAAGGTTTGTCATTTGGACAAAATAATGTTTTGTTACTATTTTAATTCAGATAGACATACAGCCATACCAAAAACAAGAACTTTCTCTGGAAATGTGCAGTACAGTGTAGCAGCTGTTATACTGTACTTGCTAGTTAAAGCAGCTGTTTGTGCATATCATTGCCCACGGGCAGTTTGAAAACAGTGCCGTTTTATTTTTCATCTTTGTTTTCAAGTATTACAGTAGCCACGTAGTTGCTGAAAGAGCATTATTTTATCTGTGAAAAATACAAATCAGGAGCATACTTGCCATTTCTATTCCCATGGCAGAAGGCCAGTGGAGATTGAGAGATCATTATGTTGAAACAGCTTAAAGGCACAGTCACATTGGACCTGACTCATTCAGGTACAGATGAACAACACTATTCATTACCCTTGAGTCACATACAAAAAACAGAAGCCTTGAAGGGCAAGCAGAAAACGAGCTAAAAAAAAAGATTTGTCCAAATAACTACTTTACTCATTGAACGGCAACTTCTGATAGACTATTCCTTTTTCTGTCATTCTAACAGAGTACAGATCAATTTTACACTGTGCTAGTACTTTTCCAGTCTTGCTCCAATTATGGAATTCATTCTTTACCTGTTAAAACTCAGTAAAACATGCAATGTAACAGTAATTAGCTTGGGATTCTTCACTGGTTGATATTAAGTTAACAAGATAAATTAAATGGATTGTTGTACTGGGCTCTGGTCTCGTTCGTACAAGATTCCCCCGTCCTTGAAGGAGCTCAAATTTCCTCTCGTATGGATGTTATTTGGGTATTTTAGAAAACATTTGCCTGTTTGGTGAATACAGTGAAATACTTTAAATTGAGAAGATATGAAAAAAATACATTATAATCACAGAAAGTTAATCTTTTGGTTTGGAGTGGACAAAACATTGTGATAAGCAAAGATACTGGTATATTTTCTTATGATGATTTTTCTTCAGGCTAACAATCCGACTGAGTGTCATAAGTCTGTCAGTAGCACCCAATAAATCCTGTCACTTAACTGTTTCTTTCTCCCTCTCCCTCTTTCTCCATTAGGCAATTGCTCATCCATAACATTGTTTATGAGGTTTATGACTTGTCATCCTAAATCATCCTTATAAGATGGCAGGGCTGAATGACAACTGTCTGGCTAATCGCCAGGTTCTAGGCTTATTTGACAGACTAATAGTTCAGCATTTAGGCATAATGGATGAAGAATGGGAGATCAGTGTGGAACACTTGAAGCTGCAAACACGTGTAGACCTGCACCTGCTCAGGGTCATCCCGCCTGGGGGACCCCGCTCAGGGTCCTCCCGCCTGGGGGACCCCGCTCAGGGTCCTCCAGCCTGGGGGACCCCGCTCAGGGTCCTCCCGCCTGGGGGACCCCGCCGGGGCCACACTTTCAAACACGGATCCTTCATGATCAGTACCAGGATAAAAGGGATTTGTTTAATTTATGTGAAAATAGATAGGCTTTTAGAAGTGCCCAAGCGCCCCCAACAAACTTGCTATTTTTAGCTGTGAAGATAGGCGGTGTTGTCAGCTGAATATTTACGAGACTGGACTTGTATGCCTCCTGATCTACACACAAAGCCGAACATCCATTAAAACCGTGGAACCGTCCCTCTGGAACAATGATGGCTAGTGCACTGTCTGGGAACGAGGAAGAAATGTTCTGTATTGACTACTGGGGGAGGATGCAGACAACATGTGAAGAGAAGCTGTGGAGGGTAGAGGAAGCTGTGGAGGGAAGAGGAAGCTGTGGAGGGAAGAGGAAGCTGTGGAGAGTAGAGGAAGCTGTGGAGAGTAGAGGAAGCTGTGGAGAGTAGAGGAAGCTGTGGAGGGTAGAGGAAGCTGTGGAGAGTAGAGGAAGCTGTGGAGGGTAGAGGAAGCTGTGGAGAGTAGAGGAAGCTGTGGAGGGTAGAGGAAGCTGTGGAGGGTAGAGGAAGCTGTGGAGGGTAGAGGAAGCTGTGGAGGGTAGAGGAAGCTGTGGAGAGTAGAGGAAGCTGTGGAGGGTAGAGGAAGCTGTGGAGGGTAGAGGAAGCTGTGGAGGGTAGAGGAAGCTGTGGAGGGTAGAGGAAGCTGTGGAGGGTAGAGGAAGCAAATAGTTATAAAGAGGAATAAGGGCTTCAAAGGTTTAGGTTGCAAAGTGCTGAGTCAAGATTTATAGGCACAGAGGAAATGTAGGGGAAAAGGATACATAGGCATCAACACATGTTTGTAGCTGAAGGTTCAACAAAGTAGGAAGGGGAGGGAAGAATTCTGCAGATAGCATTCTACATTTACTTTGAATACCCCCCCCCATCTGACCACACAATGTGATCAGCCGTCCTCCAGCTGATCACATTGTGTGTGCTTCAAGTTGAGCACGAGTTTTCTTCTAGTGAATCATTGTGTGTCCTCTCTGCTTGTCCATGTGATGCAGTCCCTTACTGCTCAGAATCTGATATCTGTTTAGTCATTGTGTGTCCTCTCTGCTTGTCCATGTGATGCAGTCCCTTACTGCTCAGAATCTGATATCTGTTTAGTCACAGAATGCTAGAACAATGACATGGCTGGAAATGGCTTCTTTTTTTTTTTTTTTTACATTGCCTCTCATGTTCTGTATTTTTCTCTTTCTCTCTGTCTCATATATCTCTCTCTATCTCTATGTATATCTATCTATACATCTCTGTCTCGCTATATATCTCTCTTTCTCAGACCACTGACACTGGGAGAAGCTAAGACTGCATGGCTGATATCTGATTTGTTACATGTAAGTTGTTTTTTCCCTTGTGTGTGTTTTGTGTGACTGTTTTGGGGAGCCCCTTCAAATGGGGGTGTATGACTGTAATAGTTACTGCTTATGAGCAGTGACATTTTTCAACTTTTAGAAACTTTTTTTCAACAACTTTTTCCGTTTTTTTTTTTTTTTTACTTTTACAAACTTTTTTGTCACTTTTTCGGGTGACCAGTGACTTCCCATCTCTGCTAATTTAACATGTTTTTTTATTTGTGACGTAATGTAAAACATTTCCTTAGTGCATTTCCATTTCTTTTTTTCCCCATTGTGGAGGTCAAATGAAATATAAGTTTGTATGTGCTCACACTGCGCTGCATTTCAAAGATCTTGTCCTGAGAGCAGGCTTACAAAGGAGCTCACAATGGAATGAACAGAGTTCAAGAGAGTTGAAGTCAAATTTAGAGAGTGTGAGTGTGCATGCAGCAATTTCCCCAAGGGTTCCTGCTGGTCTCTCCCAGACTAATCACTCTTTCCCAGACTGGGCACAGCCTCACACACTGCACACACACCTCTCTCCCTCCCTCTTCTTCTCTCTCTGTCCTCTCGATCTCATTCCCCCCCACACCCCCTCCTCAAAATGATTTAAACAGTCACAACCCAGATTTCTTCCAGTGGGACCAAATGCTTCCCAAAAATGCAGGACTGTTTAGTGTCCCCTACGGAGTGGCAGAGAGGCCAGAAAGGGAAGATCCTGGAGGGGACAGGGAGACCTGCCCGGCTAAAGGGCTTTTCAAGACTAGTGCAGATTTTTTTTTTTTTTACGTAACAGAATAGAAAGTTCTGAAATTACTTGGCACATGTGGATGCAGTCCCAGGTTCTGACCTGCATCTTGAGCTTACAGCCCCGATGTTCACCCAGGTTCTGACCTGCATCTTGAGCTTACAGCCCCGATGTTCACCCAGGTTCTGACCTGCATCTTGAGCTTACAGCCCCAATGTTCACCATGAAGTGTTTCATTGCTCAGTGTTGACCTTTGTATAAGACAGGTAAATCCCAAATTGAGGTAAGCTTCTTCCTCATTGCAGTGCATGTCACATGTTCAATTCAGCAGGACCATCACATCTTGTGTTGGCTGCCTAGTCTGTTTTACATGTCAGTTGAAGCCAGGAAAGGACGTAAGGACAGGAGACAAGGTTATCGATAAAGGGGATCTAAGTGAGAGCAGCCATTTATCCCCCACTGTGTACGTTAGAGATTTACATTTAGTCATTTATCAGACGCTCTTATCCAGAGCGACTTACAGTAAGTACAGGGACATTCCCCCCGAGGCAAGTAGGGTGAAGTGCCTTGCCCAAGGACACAACGTCAGTTGGCATGACCGGGAATCGAACTGGCAACTTTCGGATTACTAGTCCGACTCCCTCACCACTCAGCCACCTGACTCCATGGGGATCCCGTACAGCTAGCCACTCTGTGGGTTTCTTCCTTACAGTGGACACATGGTCGTTAATACGCTGGGATGCCGAGAGTCATCAGTGTGCTTTGGTGTCCAGCCAGCTATAAGAGGCGACATGTCAAGGTGTCTGTAGATGTTCCTTGGATTCTACGGTCCTTTATCATCTCTGTGTCCTGCCGTCCTTCTGCCGTGGCTAAGACTGTGCTCATGAACCCTTCCTGAGAAAGACATACACTTCTGGTCTGCTGAGTCCATGTCAGCTCCACTTGTCTTTATTTCTTCTCCTCCGCTGTCCCTGGCGGTGACTGCAAGGCTCTCTTAACTTACCAGCTGCCTGTAATAACAGAGGCAGCAAATCACATCTCCAACCCCCTTATAGCCTGAGCCTGCAGCCTCTGCTATTATAAACTCATAGAGCTCCTCTTCCCTCTTACACTCCCTCAGGCTAAGGATGTGCCCTGCTTATAAATTTGTTATTTCTCTACATACAGACAAATATGGTACCAAAATAGTTATTTGGGGGGTAAACAACATTTAAAATGTGGACTAGTTCATCTTGTTATCTATCCCACTTGTCATTCCTCTGTTGTTTCTCGTCTGTCATCTCTGTCTGTCTTTCTAACATTGGTGGCAATAATGAAAACATAACCAACCTTGTGCCATAGCGCTCAAATCCTTATTTTGTAGCTTTGCGATATCCTCTGCATTCACACATCTCTGAATTATGGCTTCACTCCGAGTATGCAACAAGATTTTGAAGCCACATCTCCAGATCATCCTTCCTGGGGCAGTGTTGGCCGGCGCCTTAGCAGACGCTAGGAGAAACGTCTGGCCCAAACACAGCTCTCTGTCACTCGTCAGATGACACCAGAGGGGCACTGCTACATTTACATTTACATGTAGTCATTTAGCAGACGCTCTTATCCAGAGCGACTTACAGTAAGTACAGGGACATTCCCCCGAGGCAAGTTGGGTGAAGTGCCTTGCCCAAGGACACAACGTCAGTTGGCATGACCGAGAATCGAACTGGCAACCTTCGGATTACTAGCCCGACTCCCTCACCGCTCAGCCACCTGACTCCCTGACACTGCTCCTGGCAGGGGCTGGCTTCTCCTCTATGAATGCACCTTTGACCATGAGGCTGCAGTGTTTTCTCTCCAGTCTGTCACATGCGTGTTGCCATCATATTCAGCTGTCTGATTGTATCGTTTTGTTTTAATGATGTCACATGGGCTATATATGGGCTGTATGATCACCAACTGGATATATCAGGAAAGAGAAATGCTAGTGCATGGTTGACTGTGTGTTTGTGTTAACGTGTGTGTGCATACCTGTCCAGAAGTGCTGTCACACAGCTGTAGAATTCACTGTTGATATGTGGGTTGCCCACAAACAAAGAACCTCTGGCAGACACACATCCAAACTTGGATACACACTCACCAATACACACTCATCCCCAACACACACTCACCCCCAACACACACTCACCCCCAACACACACTCATCCCCAACACACACTCACCCCCAACACACACTCACCCCCAACACACACTCACCCCCAACGCACACTCAGGAGCAGTCTTTCTTTCCCTCAAACACACACACACACACACACACACATGCTTAGAGCCTTAACTTGTTTTTGGGTTTATGTATGGGAAGCAGGAATTCAATTATATTACCAATTTATTAGCTGTATCTATTGTGATGTTGGACCCTAGTTTGGGGTGGCAGCGTTTGTTTACGGTTTCTCTGTTGGGACTGCAGGGAAGGGAAGCACTGGCAGTCAGACACCACTACACAGCTGGGGCCATTAGTCACCACCCCCCCCCTCTCTCTCTCTTGCTCTCTCTGTCTTGCTCTCTTTCTCTCATTCAGTGCTGTCACGGCAGAGGAGATGAAAGATGATGAATGTGGCCACTTGAGGTTCCTCTGTCACCTGGACATGCACTTTCATTGCCAGTTTACTCCCTTCAAAAGTGCATTTGTTTGTCGTGGTCGTATGTCATTCTGAATGAATCATATATGAATTAGTATTCCTGTACCTTGTGTACCACATACACCACACTTTAAAGAGGTCCATATCCATCCCACTTGTGAGTCAGGTCAGTGTGCATGAGCAGAATGCAAAAAACGGCTTATCACTTCTTCCAGTGCTTCATAGATAAAAAGACCTTCCTCCCCTTCCAGAGGGAATGTTTTTTCAGAGTAAATTCACTTCTCAGACTGTGTTCATCTAGAGACTGTGCACAGAGCACGTTCACAAGCTTAGAAAATAAGCCACAATAAGTTCCACATTTATAGGATTTTATGTCGCAGATGCAGATTGGTGTTAGTACTTTGTTTTGACAAATCCAGTGCCAACCTATGGCTTCTTTTAGATTCTGAGTATTTTGTGAAAATGCTGCTTGCAAGAAATACTTAAATACCATGTACATTTAACACCCCAATACTGCAGTTACTGTTTCCAGTAACCACTATTCATCAAATGTATTAATTTTTGTTCGATGTAATTCTTATGTTTATCTTCTTGTTTGGTGTAATGCGGCTGTGCCGGTAATATTCCTTAGTTGACTTCTTTCTCAGTCTTCTAGAAAACAGAATCTCTACTTTTGTAAACGTAAGCTTTTCATTCATGGCATCTGATCACTTGCTGTGTAGAGGAGCTACTATGAATGCTGTCTGATCACGTGCTGTGTAGAGGAGCTACTATGAATGCTGTCTGATCACGTGCTGTGTAGAGGAGCTACTATGAATGCTGTCTGATCACTTGCTGTGTAGAGGAGCTACTATGAATGCTGTCTGATCACTTGCTGTGTTACATCCGTGACCCACAGAGAAACTGGGTCCCACAGTAGATGAACCTCAATGTGCTATCTAGGCCACACACCACAAGAGCATTCACTTTCTCCTGCCAGGTTATAAAATTAGATAGAGCGGCTTAAATAATAGGCAGAATTCCCCTTGGTTGTGACTGAGCGATGAGCTTCCACCACCTGTGTTGTTGTCTGGGAAACGGTACGTCCAGGTAGGCTGACCAGCCACGAGCCACGCGCCTCAAACGTACGAAAAAGAAAGTGGGCGCTAGCTTGAATATTCTTGATAAGATCCTGATAATCAAAACCATACATGACTAAAATCATGCTGAATGAAAGACGAAGAAGATTGTCTTTTCTTTATTTTGTTTATTCAAACTCATAATACAATATAAAGATGAAGCCTCTAGATGTGTCAGGATGTTTTTGTGCGAGCTTCATCTCTGCTCTGCTGCAGCTGCTCTCCTCTTACAAGGGCACATGGTTCAAACTTGTCTTATATTAGCAGCGTGTTTGGATTACAAGCAAACTGTCATTGTGTCCACTCAGGATGTCGATGGCGTGGTGTAACAGGAGGAATCTTCCCCCACCCGGGTCATTGGTCGACAACCTTTCAGCCACGAGTTCCTGCTTTGTGTCCGGCTGAGCATAAACCTATGATGTTGACACTCCTCTCCATGGCAACTGACCCGTATGTCCTCGTCTGAAAGACAGACAGACACGCCCGCTCTGAATAAGAGCGAGTTTCACTTAGTTTCACTCCAAATGTTCTCTTAATATACTTATGGTTCTAACTTGGAGTTGTTGAGATTATCCTCAAATGTTGGAAGAAAGCAACTTCTTCATTGAGTGGCGTTTAATGTCCCAGTTGTATGTTGCTTGTTAGATGTCGTGTTGTCATTGTTTATTTTGATATCTTACAGAATTCACTTGCAGAATTCGTGTTTCAGTGATTGAAATACTGTCATTAAAGAGCTCAGTCTTACATTGAGAAACGGTTCCTTGAATGCAAGATTCATGATGCATAAGAGGATGCACCCTTCCAATCATGTGCAAGATCTTGTTTCTCCAGACATTTAATTATTTGCAGATTTTTGCATTCCCACAGCAACCACATTCATTTATAGTTTTAGTTTTTACTGTGCTGCTTTCTGCTCAGAGAGTATGAAGTGTAACTCCCTGGCTTTCCAGAGGAAGGGTAATTACTGAACTGAAGAAAACACTTGCTATAGGTCAGAAAAACACCTTTCATATTCCACTGTGCTATTATAAATACAATTAAGGTGGGTGGTTGGGTGGGTGGGTGGGTGGGGGCTTTTGAAGTGATGACTACAGAACAGAGCTGTGTGGAGAAAAAGTGACTAAATGGGTTGGTTAAAGGATGTGAAACTGCCTCACCAGGCTGTGAAACAGGACGTATCTCCAAAGATATTTGTCTTGTCTGTCTGCCTCCAAATGTAGTCTATCCATTTAGTTTTTCTGTTATTTTGTCAAATAGTTCACCATGGAAAAACACACATTTCTGACTGTTGGGTATAAAAGCTAAGTTTCTTAAACGTTTCTGTCAGGACAACGTTGAATTTGTTTCTGATGTGCAGTGTAAAATAGGATGTGGTACAATTTCAACAACCTGTTTTCTATTAAGAATATAATAGTAAAAGTGACAGTAGTGTAGCCTAGACTTAATGACACTGTCAGATTACTCATCTCCTGTAAGCCTCACCTTAGCACCAGTGACTGTACCAGGAAATGGCCCTCCTTATCTCTGACCCCCTGGCCTCACATGGCCCTCCTCATCTCTGACCCCCTGGCCTCACATGGCCCTCCTCATCTCTGACCCCCTGGCCTCACATGGCCCTCCTCATCTCTGACCCCCTGGCCTCACAGACTCACTGACTGAGTTGAGGATTAACCCTGCCCCTAACTGGAGAGGAGCCTTGAGTTAGTCTCAGAGAAACATTGCTGTGTATTGCCCTCTAATGGAGAGGAGCTAGCACTGCTGTGAAAGGGATGTCTCTATCTCAGATAATAGAAACATGACTAATTCAGACATTTAAAATAATGGTATTTCATATTATATAGTGTTATTGATTGATATAGTATATTGATTTGATGGGGAATGTGATCTTTCCATAAAGTGCTTGGACTTTAGTTGAGCAGTATCATTGAAGACTATTTTACCATTGCCTTATTTTCTTTCTTTTCTTTCAGATTGAGTGTTTGAGACCTGACATTTACCCCGAAGTCAGCTGTGCTGTAGAAGAGCCGGTTCTCCAGACATTTCTTCCCATGGAGGGCTTTCCTGTCCACTGACCCAGCTGGCTGTCCCTCCGGACCAGCAGCCATGTCTGCCTGCAACACCTTCACTGAACACGTGTGGAAACCGGGCGAGTGCAAAAACTGCTTCAAGCCCAAAAGCCTCCACCGCTTACCCGAGAGCGGCCTGAGGAAGACCCAGACTGAGCAACGGCCATCTCTCTCCCAGCAGCAGAACCAGCCCCTTGCCGGAGCTGGACCCAACGCAAACCTCACCAGCAGCTCACATCGGGGGGGTCACAGCTCTGCACGCTCTGGACACTGTCGCCCCCCTGTAGCCAAGAAGCCAACCATTGCTGTCAAGCCTACCATGATGCTTCCCTGCTCCTCAGCCGGTCTGGACTTGGAGGGAAATATCCACAGACCACCAGATGCTGGAGAACCCGGAAAAACCTCTGCCTTCACGGTCTGGAACCGCAATGGCTTGAACCGTAAAAGGCCCTGTGGGTCAAACAACAATGAAGGGGAAAATGCCAGGGAGGAGATCGAGGGTTATGTGCAGCTTAGCCGGCATGCCCCCACTGGCAACAACAACAATGGTCTGACAGACATGCTAAAAGAGATAGCCGGCCTGGGCCCTGGCCCCAGCCCCTGCCCTGGCTCCAAGGACCTGTTTTTTGGACGCATTAGCAGCTCCTACAGGCGCTCCCTGGAGAGGGGCCTCCCAGCATCCAGCTGTCTGGCCCTGGGTAGCAGCAGTGGAAGTGGAGGACCACTTCAGAAACGAGTATCCTTGAATGACAGCACAGACGTCATCAGCACTGAGGGAGGCCGCTTCTGCTACCCTGAGTTCTCAAGTGAAGGGGAGGAGGATGACGATGAAGAGGAGGAAGAGGATGATGAAAGCGAGGAGAATGATGATGGGGAACATGAGAGTTGGGACGAGAGTGACGAGGAGCTGCTGGCGGTGGAGATCCGCATGCGGGGACAGCCACGCTTTGCCAACTTCCGAGCTGCCACGCTGTCCCCGGTGCCCTTCGCAGCAGGCAAGAAGTGGAACACGGTGCCGCTGCGCAACCGCTCGCTGCAACGGATCTGTGCTGTGGACTACGATGACAGCTACGATGAGATTCTTAACGGATACCCCTCCATGGACTCAGGAGGACATGGTCTTCTCCCTTATGGTCCCGGTGATCTGCAAGGCAGTGCCTTCCTATCCAACTCTGAGTCCACCACTTCCCCTGAATCCTCCTCATCGCTTCCGGAAGACTCCAGAACTACTTCCAGCAGTGGTAGCAGTGCGCCCTCTGGCCTGAGAAATGGCCTTCACTCTCCGTCCTCTTCCAAAGCACACATGACCCGAGCTGCTGCTAGTGAGAAAGAACAAGCCCACAGAGCTCTTAGTCCAATAAAGATAACAGAGACACATAAGGCTGTCCTAGCCATCCGATTGGAGGAGCAGGAAGGTAGGGAGGGGCCTATGCCCCAGGCTCTTCCTGGTCAGCCTGTCACAATCAGCTTCAGCCCAACGGAGGAACAAGCCAGACCTTATCGTGTTGTAAACTTGGAGAAGCCTCTTATCTGTAAGCCTTACACAGTTGTGGATGTGTCTGCATCCATGACCCACAAAGAGGAACATGCTCCAGACAGCACTCCCAAACTCAAGACTCACCACATTCCCACCAGTCCAGTGTCTTTACCCACCTCCCCCTTGGCCCGGCCACTGTCTCCAGCCTCTGCAATGTCCCCGACTTCCCCATTCTCCCCAAGGTCTGTCCCACCTTCTGCGTTGGGAGGCAATGCATTCAAGAAATCAGGGAACATCCGCTACCAGGAGGTGTGGACCTCCAGCACTAGCCCTCGTCAGAAGATCCCAAGAATAGATCAAGAAACGGGGGGAGCTCCTGGTCCTGTGGTCCCACCCCGACAGTGTAGCCACAAATCGGCCCCCACCTCTCCCATCTCCGGCCTGTCCTCCTCTCGGACAGTACCCGTGAAATCCCCAAATCTGTCTGAGATAAAGTTCAACAGCTACAACAATGCGGGAATGCCACTTTTCCCTATTATCATTCGTGATGAGCCTGCATATGCACGCAGCTCCAAGAATGCAGTCAAGGTGCCCATTGTTATCAACCCCAGTGCTTATGACAACCTGGCTGTGTACAAGAGTTTTCTGGGGCTCAACGGTGAGCTACCCCAACCAAAGGGGGTCAGGGTGGCCAGCCACACCTATGAGGAGATTGGATCTGTGGAGAGTGGCCAGTCCTCCCCAACAGAGAAGCTACCCAGCAGTAAAGCTGCGTTGGACAAAGTTGCTGTTGAAGACAGGAAATCTGCTCCTGGGGCTGGCCTGAATCCCCAGGTGGCCCACTCACTACTCACCACTCCAGACTGCAGCACTGTACCAAGCACGGAAGCCTCTGCTGCCACATGTTGTACTGCTCTCTCCACCAGTCTAACGGTCACTGCAAGCTTGCCCAAAAGCAGCCCCAATGGGGACACGTCCAGTAGGGAGGGCAGCACAGACTTCCCTCTGTCCTCTGGAACTGGGACCGCCCATCGGGAGAAGGCCATCACGGTGCTCTCTCAGATTGTGGCCTCCATTCAGCCACCTCAGTCTCCCCCAGAACCCCCCTCAGCCCAGTCCAAAACCTGCAGCGTGGAGGAGCTCTACGCTCTTCCTCCAGACGCTGCTAAGGAAACCCTTGGCCGGCCAAAGTCTTTATTTTCTACCACTGATGGCGTTCTCTCCAAACCTAAGAAAGACACGCCCTCAAAGCAACTTCCCAAATCCCAAAGCGCCTCAGCAACTGTCACTTTGTCCAGCCCCAAGGCCGAGGCTAGCGCTCCCTTTCCCCCTCCCAGGTCCACTTCCTCTCCTTTCCATGCCTCTAACATCCTCCAGAGACACTTTGGCAACTGGACCAAGCCGGCATCAAGCTCGCCCACAAGGCCCAGTGACGGAGAGACCAGCCCCGGTGGAGGAGATGGCAGACGCTTAGGAGCTGAGAGCGCCAAACCCAAACGATGGATCTCTTTCAAGAGTTTCTTCCGTCGGCGAAAGGACGAGGATGAGCAAAGGGAGAAGGCAGAGAGGGAGAAGGACAAGGGCAAGATGGTGGGGCTGGATGGGACTGTAATACACATGCTGCCTCCTCCTCCCATCCAGCGCCACCACTGGTTCTCCGAAGCCAAGCCCGATGACCCTAGCCAGAAGCCCACCATCATATTCACCTACAAGCCAGACTGCAGTGCCTCCGGTGACGGGGAGGGTGAACTGCGGGTGGAGGAGTGCAGAGACACCCCAGTGTTGGCCCCGGAGGACAGCATCGACACGAGGACACTGCCCCCACGGCAGATAACCTCTCCACACGCCCCAGGGAGTGACCTCCCCAGCCAAATCATCAGGTACATCTTCTAATTCACTGATATTGCAATGAAAACAGTATGCAATTCCTTTCACTCTACCATTGTTCATTGTCTTCTTTAGTTCTTTTTTGGGGGCTGATGAGTATGTGACTCACTGTAATGCCTGAGACCAGAAACATACACACAGCCCACCTGTCAAACAAGCCAACAACTCTTACATTTTTGTATTTAGCAGACGCTTTTATCCAAAGCGACTTAATGACTTAGTAGTATTTGACAGTAAACCATAATGATTGTGTTGACTAACTCAACCAAACAGTTGGAAATATTTAAAATGGTAAAAATATGATTAGAAAAAGGGTTAGAAAATGAGAGATGAAAGGACAGTAATTATTTAATTATGAATCATACTTCAAAAATCTTATTTTTTATTGAGAAAAACGTGTGACGCTATCATTGTCAAAGATTGTGTTGACCATTAACATTGAAGTGAACTGATTATTCATTTAATACAGTGCAGTGTATCTTTTATGAATCTGAGTTGTCTGATTAAACTTGACAAAACAATAAAATCCCTTTTCCTATTGTAATAATACCAATTCCAAGTTATGTAACTCAAGTTCGATGTTCTATGAGCAGAACACCGTGTTGCCTTGGCAACATGGTGAGAATCTATTCAAGTGCACACCTTAGCCAATAGGAGAGCCTTCTGTCACCCATAGAATAATCTTCCGGACTTTAAAGGAGTGTCAATCATAGAATCTCTATGCCATGACTTCCAAGTCAGCTAGACAGCTTAGACAGCCAGTCCTTGCTGCCAGTAAACCCCATCTCTCTAGCTAGTAACATTGGAAAAGGGGTTGAATTTCCCCAAAATGCAGTGCTAGAGCAAGATGTTTTGGCCATGACTACATTCCCCATGTACAGTAGGGTCCAAAAGCCTGAGACCACATTGAATGGTTAAAGACTGAGAAAGCATTCTGTGACATCACAAGAAGCTATTTGGAACACTGGCACATCATTCTGGGATAACATGGGTCATGCACGCTACAATTAAAGCAAAACAGACATACCAGTGATAGTCTGAAATTATTTTATACATGTCTTTGTCACATCCACAAAGGGGCACAAGAAGAAGAAAAAGGCAGTTAGATTGATGAGATCCTGTTCTGTCTCCTATTCAGCACTCATCATTTACCTCTGTGGTCTTAGGGTCATCCTCAGATAACTGACTGGCCTCTTGTTTCATGTTACTTGGTCATTATTGCCCTCAGATTTAGTTTATCTTTTAGAAATATTTTCTTTCCACATTTCTCTTTCCCAAATGTTCTGTTTGTCTCTCTGACTCTCATCTCTGTGTGTTCATTAGTGCATCCTCATCCTTTCATCTACTCACTCTTCTTTACTTACATCTCTCTGAATAGGTACATCATTTGTCAATCTGTCCATTCTTAGTCTCTGTATTTTGTCTCATTATTGCATTTCTGAATCTCTCTAACTAGATATGACACTTTCATATCATCTACAGCATCTATTTTCTCTTCTTTTTCTCACCACTCACAGTCTCTGGGGTGCCTGTTAACACTGTTAGATGTCACATTGTTCTGTCTTCCCCTCTCTCTCCTGACTCCGCTTGCCTGTTTGGGTGTCTTATTTTTTAACACTTTCTTTCTCTCTTTTTCAAGATGTTATCTTCCTACATGTCACCCCTGCTGTTGTCTCCCTTCATTGAAATTGGATCTCTGTGGGTAACTTTTCTTACCCATAGAACCCAATGAGTAGTAATTTTATCTTTTGACTTGTCCATTCTTAGTCTCGTCTCTCGCCTGACCTCATCTCTCTCTCTCCTCTCTCCTCCCCCCTCCCTCCCTCCCTCCCTGGTCTCCTTTCTCGTTGTCAACCAGCCATTTGCTGTTGTTGTTCTTAACCATTTGCCTCTTTTATCTTCTGTTATTTTCCCTCTCTTTGTCGTCCAATATTAGATCTGCGCTTTTGCATCATCATTTTCAATTACCATCCATCATTACCATATCCATCATTACCATATCCATAATTTAAGCCAATTTATATGCAGGCTCACTCAGTCTAACCCGTACCCAGGCTCCCAGCTTTCCGTTGCTTTGCCTTCCCTGTTTGCTCATGTTCAGATGCACTGCAGTCATCTTTCCTTCCTGTTTTTCTAGAGAGTGACTCTCTGTGACGGCTGTTCCTATTAGCTTCTGTATTCTTTTTTTGTTTTACTTTATTTCCATTTAGGTTGAACTATCCCAATTCCACCTTTTGCTATTTACATTTGCCGTCCCCTGTTGCTTCGTCTCGTCTTTACTCTTGGCCGTATTGTTACACAGGTGAAGCTGGTGGAGCTTTTACCTGGTGATATTTGAAGGTGTAACTGCTTCCAAAGGTGCTTCTGAATGAGGGATTTGAATATTTATGCAAATTAAATGCGTCATGTGCGGTGAATGATGTACTTACACATGACTTCACCCCTATAGAAGTAGAAATACCTTGATTATTTTTGACAAGTCTATTCAATAATCCAGGTGTGTCAAGTCGAGCATTGAATACTAGTCAACATGTACTGTGGTAGTGCTGTGAAATTATATATATTATGCAAAATTGACTTCTGTCAATTATTAAGTAATGCATTTATTTACTTCATCCAAAGTGGTAGTCGGTAACAGTATGACTAAGGAAACACACAGTACAGTTAATAGGTCAAATCCGCCAAAACATAAAAGCTAGTATGTAAACAGTCTGACCTTTACACTACCAGGCCTCTGTGGGTGTTACACCAATTTCATTTTATTGTTTTACAGCTGAATACTAAAGGTCATCAGCATGTGAGAGTACTTGTAATGTACACTTGTCTGAATGTAGACACTTAAAAATGTATTGTAGTCCGTTCATCTTGACTGCAGCCATTACATCCTCAGTGGACAACAGATCTTGCATACTCAAAATTGTTATCTTACATTGAGCATAGGATAGTAGAACATTTAAAACCTAAAACTAAAAGACAGGACATTGGAATAACCCCACAACCCTAACTCATCCCAGCACAAAAAGGTGTTTCAGGATGTATAGAATGTTTGAAGGACAGTAAACCAACATCGCTACAGTACTGTAACTGGTGTAATAACTGCTTGATGTTGATATGCTGCTTGAGATAGTCTCCCTCTCCTTATCTCTCTCGCCTCTCCCTAAACCACTTCCTGTCATGTTGAAACTCTGAGCTGCGGGGGTGGTCCTAATATCAACTTAGAAACCCAGAAACTCAGAGGAAATCAGGTTTACAGAAGGAATGCTGTTTACGCAAGGTGTATATTCCATAGCACCAGGCAAGCATGGCGTGTCTCCTGTTGACCAGATGAGGTCACTGAGCTACGAGCACCGTGTGTCTATTGTCATTGGCAGATTAAGGGTTAATGTGCCTGACTGCTCTGGCTGTGAGCAATGTTATTGGTTAACAGAGAGAATGTTTGTGCAGTCATCACCTTCAACAGGTGAACTCAGTGTGAGAGAAAAAAGAGACACAGTTAGAATCCTCTGAAATGGAGAGAAAATGTTGCGGGAGGAATTTATCAGTTGAGACCGAAGCAAGCTTGTTTCTAAGAATGTGAAGTTCCTCAGCTGTGCTGTCACACCCAGGGACATGGGGAGCTGTGTGAGTAGGTACCATGGGTAAGTCTGAAGGGCTCTGCTTTCCCCTTTCCTCCAATTACTCCTTCATCACCATTCATTCTTTTGTATCTGTGTTATTGACTTAGGAAGGAGTATACCTCAAAAGATTGTGTCTGTGAGTGCCGTAGCTTTGGTGTGTCCTCAAGGTCTGCTTAAGCATTAAGTGCAGGAACTGTAAAACTCTGGGGCGTGTTTGTTCTAGTCGCGTGAACAAGTTGGGTCCTGATATTCAGACGTGCAACCATGAAGGTATTTATTGGTTCAAGGGCCTCGTAAGGTATCATGTTCTGTAGTTTTTCCAGCAAAATCTATTCAATGTCCCTTAGAATCGCATACAAATGATAGGGGTAAGTATTTTAGGCACCACACTTAATCTCAACCCTTCTGGTTGGAAATGGCAAGATGGCCGTCATCTCCGTTTGATGAGGCTGTAAATCAGCTGTGTAACCTCTAGCTGGCTAGACGGCTGGAAGCTAGTTATTGTGATATTGAAGGATGGCTCAAAGCCTGTTGAAGAGAAGTGATCAACATATGATCCCAGGAAAGATAGTTTCTATTCCAACAGCGTCAAGTTTAAGGAGGCTTTATAAGAACTAGGTGAATGTTCTTAGGATGACAGTGTTATGTTATGGTGTGCTTGGTTTCAGTGAGAAGGATACTCTTTAATGTCCCTGTGCTTCCTGAAAGGAGTTTTACCATCACATTTGCTTTGTTTTGATGCTGTTGTTAATTTGAAATAGCCTTTTTAGCAACAAGACTATCATTGAGTGTCTTTAAGAGTGTTCAGGAAACTACTGCATCATATTAAGTGGGAATGTACCTTCCTGTCCTTTAAATGTCCCAATCTTTGATGACTCATGCTTATGACAAAGCATGCATTGTTAGTATCACAGGAAGATGACTAATGATTGTCAACATTAGTCATTAGCTCTGCAGGCATCAAGTCTGAATACTGCACAGAATAATTACACCTATGTTATCTCCCCACAGCTGAGCTCCCGCTAACACTGTTACAGCATGTGTTGTGACAGGTAGCTAACACTGTTACAGCATGTGTTGTGACAGGTAGCTAACACTGTTACAGCATGTGTTGTGACAGGTAGCTAACACTGTTACAGCATGTGTTGTGACAGGTAGCTAACACTGTTACAGCATGTGTTGTGACAGGTAGCTAACGCTGTTACAGCATGTGTTGTGACAGGTAGCTAACGCTGTTACAGCATGTGTTGTGACAGGTAGCTAACACTGTTACAGCATGTGTTGTGACAGGTAGCTAACACTGTTACAGCACGTTTTGTGACAGGTAGCTAACACTGTTACAGCATGTGTTGTGACAGGTAGCTAACACTGTTACAGCATGTGTTGTGACAGGTAGCTAACACTGTTACAGCATGTGTTGTGACAGGCCGCTAACACTGTTACAGCATGTGTTGTGACAGGTAGCTAAATCTCCACTTTGCCTTCCTAAACCCTCCAGAAGGCAGACCCTGTCCGGTCATATCACATCAACCATTTAACATGTCCTCTGTAGCATGGTGTTCCCCACTGAAAAGCTCCATGTTGTTGTCTCTTTGTAATTGTAGTCTGCCCCGTGTGCTCACGTTGGGTTTGTTCACGTTTTGAAAATATGAAAATAGTCTCTCTTTTTTCCCTCACACAAGGGATCCTTGTCCTTAAAAGCTTTTTTCATCCATGTTCCGTATGTTTATTTCTGCTCTTCTCTGACCCTGCTACCTTTTCTGTGCCCTCACAGCGAGTTGCCAGGCCGAGCTAACGAAGGCACCATGCCCACGGCCACCTCCCAGCTGGTCAAGCTGCAGCTAGGCTCTGTGGGGGAGGCGTGTGCCCCGGCCAGCGATGGCAGCGCCAGCGTAGGTGACCCAGATGATGACGGCTCACACTCACCCACCTCCAGCTCCTGCAGCGCCACCTACAGCAACATGGGTAAGCTGAACACCCAGACACCCACTTTGCTGAGGAGGATGCTGGGTGTCAGTACTCAGGACCCTCTCTGCTGAGGAACTAGAAGACAAGTCTTCAGGCAGAAGTAGGGAGTTTGTGAACTAGTCCTAGAGGGTGTAAATCATCTGGGTAAATGATCAGAATATCAGTAGCATGTTAAGAGGATACATTAAAGACTACCCTGTTTTCTTTTACGCGAATGACTGGGCACTTCAGCCTGTTTTGTTGCTGTACTCAGTAAGGTCTAAATATATCCTTCCATAATAAATAATGTTTGGGATACTAAGATATTTCTATGGTGTATGATGTCACCAGTCACTGCTGCGTCTGTGGAGAGAGCTCTGTCATGGATCAGCATCCACTGGCAGCTAGTGCCTAGCTACTCAGCAATGCAAAGAGGAAGTTCAATTTCATGGCTAATAAAGTTCCGTGCAGGACTCTTTCTGGTTTGGGCTGGCTGGAAGCCACGTGTGAGCCTCTTCATGGCTATCACTAAGAGGTGTGGCACCTCAGAACCTGACGGAGGGAAGGGCGGTGTAAAGGCACAGAGCACAGAGCAGCCAGAAGGAGTTCCAGAAGCCAGAGCTTTGATCGTGAAGGGAAAGAGATTTACATGTTTCAGACAGTGTGTGCACACCAGAGAATGGATGAATGTGATTGAGGACTGATGAGTAGAGTGCACAGATTTTATTTTGTGTGTAGCGCTTATTTTAACTAGTGACTGCGTGTGTGTGTGTGTGTGTGTGTGTGTGTGTGTGTGTGTGTGTGTGTGTGTGTGTGTGTGTGTGTGTGTGTGTGTGTGTGTGTGTGTGTGTGTGTGTGTGTGTGTGTGTGTGTGTGTGTGTGTGTGTGTGTGTGTGTGTGTGTGTGTGTGTGTGTGCGCTTGTCTGTGGGCGCTTGTCTGTGGGCGCTTGTCTGTGGGCGTGTGAGTTTGTGCGAGAATGTGTGAATTGGCATTGAGTGCTGTATGTGCCCTGATTGTAATGAAAGACTCCAGGGTGGCTAAGTGATGAGCACTCTGCAACCTACTTACACACAACAACTAATGAGAGAGAGAGACAGAAAGGAGAGACAGAAAGGAGAGACAGAAAGGAGAGACAGTTGACTGTGTGGAGCTCTCAGTCCTCACACCCAGCTTTGTCTAATCCAGTTTTATCATTCATGAATGCTCACCCAGACTCTTCCACATTTTAAACATCCTCAGACATGCATGTCCTCTCTCCTGCTCCCTTGTCTCCTTCCTCCCTCCCAGACACCCTCCTCCTGCTCTCAGGAGGAGCTGCCTCCAGCCTCACTCAGACAGAATGTTAGAGTAGCCAGCCGCTTGGCCAGAGTGGTGCAGCAGGATCTCTTAGACAGGGCTGCAGGCACAGGGCTGCATGCTCTCTCTGCCTCTCAGACCACAGGGCTGCATGCTCTCTCTGCCTCTCAGACCACAGGGCTGCATGCTCTCTCTGCCTCTCAGACCACAGGGCTGCATGCTCTCTCTGCCTCTCAGACCACAGGGCTGCATGCTCTCTCTGCCTCTCAAACCACAGGGCTGCATGCTCGCTCTGCCTCTCAGACCACAGGGCTGCATGCTCTCTCTGCCTCTCAGACCACAGGGCTGCATGCTCTCTCTGCCTCTCAGACCACAGGGCTGCATGCTCTCTCTGCCTCTCAGACCACATGGCTGCATGCTCTCTCTGCCTCTCAGACCACAGGGCTGCATGCTCGCTCTGCCTCTCAGAACATCCTGACTCGTTAGCACGGTCCAGGTAGGCTTTTCCTCCTTTGTTTCTCTCTCTTTCTCATGAATACTTTTCTGCGCACCTCAATATTTGATTCTGCTGTCATACCCTCTCCTCTCTTCGCCTGTGCTCCGTTCTACTTAGAGTCGCTCGCTTTCGATGGATGCATCTAAATGTCATATTTCAGTGTAATGTTCATGTTCAATACCGGTCATGCAGCATTGCAGTTTTACATGATCCAATCAGAGTACATTAAATAGTCCACAAAGGCCATGTACTGTGATTAAAATACCTGGATTAAAAGGAGGGATCTGCTGTGGAGAAAAAAAAGAAGAAAAAAAAGGTTTTGCTTTTACTTAGTTTTGGAGAGCTATCCCTTCATGTTTGTTTGGGTAGGAGGTTGTTGAGAAGTAGGAGCTGTGTGCTGGTGATGTCCTAGTTTTACAATTCTATGTTACATATTCATAAATTCACCAAGTATACCTAGTGCAAGTGCTAAATATACAGGCAGTCATCGCTGGTGCTTGGTGGCTGTGTTCCCTTGTGGGCTGCTGTTGACCAAAGAACTCTGAACCTCAGTCACATTACAGTGGGATAGCCTAGAATAGCTGATCAGGATGAAGGTCAGAGATAGTTTGTCCTCAGACAAAAGTCAATTGTCAATTGATATTCACTAATAATAATGTAAGAACTGTGAAAATAAAAAACAAGTTAAGATGAATGCTGTAATGAATAACTTTGATATTGAGGCTTTTAATCACTTTATAATTTAGGAATATACGTTGCTGTAAATGATCATATGATGAACAGCAGTATGTTTTCTGTGGTGTTGTAGCATTGGCAGACTAGATCAGGAGGCAGATTGTGTTTGACGATTTTAATCAGATTTACAAGGGGGGATGTTGACACTTGTGTACAGTCAAAGGATTTAAGGACTCATGTGGTCAACAGCTCCTCCAGTCTTGGACCTTCAGTGATGGCAGAGGTCTGTGGTGGTCAATCTCAGGACAGAATCTGGAATCTGCTTTTATCCATCTTAAAAAATAAATAAAATTTATTTAGACTTTTTCCAAAACACATTTTAAGAGCTTTTCATGTGAGGTAGACCGAGATTGTGTAAGAACAACTTTGCATAGGAATCTTGTACGGCAACGTGACAGTGACCTCCCTAACCAGCAATTGATGTCATGGAATGGCACCATTCCATGACCACAGCTTCAAATCATATGTTGTATAATTGTAATTTGTCTAGAAACTGGGGCATTCTATGATGTTTGCCAACAAAACAACACTACAGTGGGTCTATGCCCTGCTCTAAGAAAGACATCATGGTCTATGTCCTCTTCAAACAAATTAATTCCCAAAACTCTTTGGATCACTTCTGTTTTTATTCCAGATAGGATCTGGAGACTTTTGCCCACATAAAAAATGAGGCCACTGTTAAGTAACGCCTTCTGCCAAAATTGCTGTCCAACCTCAGTCTTTTAAGCACTCGCTCCCAGATGATGGGATTGGATGGGGCTGCAGCCAGCTGTTCTTTTCACTGTCCTGAATCCTTAAGACCTCCCCTCACATGCTACAGTATCTGACCTTACGTGCTAAAAGGCTTAGTCTTGCTCACCATAAGACATACAGTTGTTCCTTAGACTGAACACATCACAGAGAAGACAAGTAGAGGATGGAATCTTCCTAGCTTGTAACTATAACGTTAGCCAACTGTAACAGTATCTTGTAAAAGGCTTCCTGGCTTGAGTAAGGTATTGAAAAAGGGAGATGGTTTTTGTTCACCGTTGTTTTCACTTGAGTCAATGGCCTGGTGATGCATGTGTTGTAGATGCTGGTTTAAGGGCTTCTCTCCCCCCCCCCCAGGTCCGTCTCGAGCCAACATGATCCCCCTGAAGCAGCCCCGCAACATGAAGAGCTCTTTTGACACCCTGGCGTCGCTCGACCTGGACGGCCCCCACGACCAGCACGTCCCCCAGGCCACCCCGCCTCCGCTGCCGAAGAAGTCTGTGCCCCGCTCCACCACGGAGCCCTCCAGCCTGGCCATGCCGCAGGGTGCGCTGAAGCCCAAAGCTGAAGCCAAGCCTGGGGGCAGCAGCTTCAGTGTGGCCAACCCTCTCTACGACCTGGACGGTACCTGGGAGACCACCAGCCACAGCTCCTCTCTCAGCTCTGAGCCCCGCCCCCACGACCAGGAGAGCGGCGACTCCCTGGAGAGACCAGTCACCGGCGTCAACAAGGGCCGTCCGGCCAACAGCCTCTCGTGTCTGGTGTCGGCTCCCAGCGCGACCACGGGGAGGGAGCACAGGGGCTGCCGGAGTGCTGAGTCCCTGGCTGGCAGGGCCCGCACCACGGGCAGAGGGGCAGGGGCCAGAGGGAGCAGCAAGCCCCAGAGACAGGCGCTGTACAGGGGTATGGACAGCTGGGAGGAGGTGGTGGGCAGGATTCGAGGGCTGCACACAGACACTCTGCGTAAGCTGGCGGGGAAGTGTGAGGATCGCTTCATGGCCGGCCTGAAAGACCACCTGCGCTTTGGGAACGACAGCTGGTCACACTTCCGCCTCACCACAGGAAGGCCATGCTGCGAGGCCGGGGACGCCGTGTACTACACAGCCTCCTACGCCAAGGACCCACTGGTCACCTACGCCATCAAGGTACACCTGAGACTCCAGCAACACTCCTGCCCAGCTCATAGCTACAGCTACTAGATATTGTTGATTGTGATAGCACAAAGACTAAGTCTAACGTATACTTTACACACTTAGGGTATACACTCCTATGGAATACTAAAGAGAATAACTTGACATGTTTCGTGTAATGATCGACAGGTGAGACCAAGGTCTTCTCTTTAGTATGAGGGACGCATGTATGAGACTGTGTGTGTGTTCACCCAAGTGTGGGCATGTTCCAACTCAAGGCTGTATTATTTACATATTCTAGAACCTTCCAGAACCTTGTTGCTTCAAAGCCTTGTCTGCACATTAAGAAACTAGACTGACCAGACTAGACTGAACTCCTGCTACCCCATTAAAAAGTTCCGCTCATATTAATGTGACCTACTTGTGTGAGGTTCTCTCCTGTTGCTGCCCACCAGCAAAAAGGGATTTGTTTATGACTATTTAACGATGTGCTTCTAATTCTCTGAGGGTTGTGACTGCATTGTGTGTGTGTGTGTGGGGGGGGGGTTACGTGTAAAAGAGGAGAAAGTTAGGGAATGCAGAAATGTTATGTCACAACCAAACAACACTGTTGTGTGTGACGTCGTGCAGCCCATAAACACCCAGTGGACAAATTGTTCTATTTCTCCTCGTTTTTCTCACGCTCAATTCTGTATTCAGCTCAACATGAGCCTCGTGAGAGCAAGGAGGAACACTGCCATGATAGTCCCTGCTGCCTGGCTTCAAAGTGAAGAGAATTGGGAAGACATAGAGCTGCAGAGGCTGTCACTGGGGTTTAGGAGGCATGGAGCCGTGCTGGGCAGGGCTGTCACTGAGTACGCTCTCATCTCCCAGATACATGCAGGATCAATGGCATCAGCAATGAAACCAGTTTGAGGGTAGAGGCATGAGGCTGAGAGGAAGGTCTCCCGTGACCTCTCCAGTGGATTTACCAGCTCTTTCTGTTCTATTGAAGCTGGAGGGAATTTTAAGCATTCCTTTTTGTCTGTACTGTTTTATGCAGAATAGCGTCAGAGTGGCAACTGCACAAAGAGGACTTGATGGTGATGCGCACAGTGCTCAATAGTATGGATACTGACACTTTTATTTTTCCCTCTCCTCTTCCCCATTTCTTTCTCTCCTCCTGTTTCTACTTTGTTGCCTCTCCAGATCTGTCGCAGTAAAGTGAAGGAGACCCAGCAGCAGTTCTTCCACAGTCTGGCTGTGAGACAGAGTTTGGCCCTGCACTTCAACATCCAGCAGGACTGTGGACACTTCCTGGCTGACGTGCCAGCCCGCCTGCTACCCTGGGAGGAAGAAGAAGAAGAGGAGGAGGAGGACGGGGGCGAGGAAGAAGAACAGAAAACAAAAAACAAGGAGACAAAGACTGAGAAAGTTGGTGAAAGCAACACAACGTCCTCAAACACAACCCACAACGGCCAATCAGAGGAAAGTCATGCGATGAGTCACATGGGCACTACGGGGCAGTTAAGAAGTCGAGTGGTGGTCATCACCCGCGAGGTCCCCTTCCAGACTGTTGCCGACTTCGTCCAGGAGGGCCAGGTGCGTCACGCCAGGAACCCAGACCTGTACGAGCGGCAGGTGTGTCTGCTGCTGTTGCAGCTGTGCTCCGGCCTGGAACACATGAAGCCCTACCATGTGACCCACTGTGACCTGCGTCTGGAGAACCTGCTGCTGGTGCACTGTCAGCCTGGGAACCCTCGAAACCAGGGCCAGGTGGAGGCCAACAACAATGCTGCCCCCTCTGGGACTGGCCTGACTACTGCCCCTTCAGCCTCCTCTGTGGCCGCTAACTCCACCTGCCCCGCTCGTCTCATTATCAGTAACTTCTCTCAGGCCAAACAGAAGAGCCCCCTGGTGGTGGACCCCGGCGCCCTCCGCAACCAGTCACGTCTAGCGCCTGAGATCGTCACGGCAACGCAATACCGCAAATGCGATGAGTTCCAGACCGGCATCCTCATCTACGAGATGCTGCACCGCCCCAACCCCTTCGAAGAGACGCCTGACCTGAAGGAGAGGGAGTACACCTGGGCTGACCTACCGCCGCTGCCCCTGCGCTCGCTGTACTCCCAGGGGCTCCAGCAGCTGGCCAGCCTCCTGCTGACCGTCAACCCCTCCGAGAGGATCCAGATGGCCGAGGCCCGGGCCTGCCTGCAGTGTCTGCTCTGGGGGCCCCGTGAGGACCTGTTCCAGGTGCTCAACACCGCCCCAGCGCCGGAAGCCAACCCCAGCCAGTGTGAGTCCACGCTCCAGAACTGGCTGGACCTGAAGCGGACGCTGATGATGATTAAGTTTGCAGAGCGTTCCCTGGACTCTGGGTGTGGAGTGAGCCTGGAGGACTGGCTGTGCTGCCAGTACCTGGCCTTCGCTAGCACGGACTCACTCAGCAGGGTGGTGCACATCCTCCAGCAGACCCAGGCCCAGCCTCAGAGCCAGGCCCAGCCTCAGAGCCAGGCCCAGCCTCAGAGCCAGGCCCAGCCTCAGAGCCAGGCCCAGCCTCAGAGCCAGGCCCAGCCTCAGAGCCAGGCCCAACATCAGAGCCAGGCCCAACATCAGAGCCAGGCCCAACATCAAGACCCATACTTGTCATGTGACCCAGGCCCAGCCTCTTTGAGAACCACAATTCAGCCTACCTACACCAACGCCAAGTCTCTCTTTAAAGAGACCTGACCCCATCTCCTGTTCTTCACTGATGCGAATGTACGATACCAGTAAACTTTCGCCTCTTTGTCAGCATTCACTGTTCTTAGTATGGTCAGATCAGACACACACTGTCCTGGGGAGAGAAACACTACTCTGCATCTGCTTGGGCCAACGATAGATGGATGGATCTCAATGAACTTAAAAGAGCAACCATAAGGAGTAAGGTTACATAAAAACTCTAGAGTGACCATGGCAACAGGTCACAAGCTGTAGTTGGTATCAGTGCCCTTCCACCATGTGACTAATTGGTCCCAAAAAGTTCAAAGTCATTCAGTAGTGGATGATGTCATGAATCTCGACAATCGTGTGTGTGCTTGGAAGCAGTTGACTTGAGGAAGGATGGGAGCTCTGGAAAGATCACTTTGAATATCCTTGTGACACACTCTTTAGAAATAATTTCTGAAAGACAGGAAATATCCTACCTGTTTAAATGTCAGAGAGCAAGAGCACTGTTTTGCACATTAACATCTCAATATCTAACAGTGTCAATGCACAGTAATGTTCTGCTTTGACATTTTGGAAGCATCTCTGAGCAGTTAACTTTACTGATAGTTTACAAGTATTACGGATAGGAAACTATCCTACGAATTCTTTCAGTTTTCAGTGATTCCCAGAGCGTGTGTGAGTGGAGCTTCAGGCTGACGGTGCCCACATGGATGAGGGCTGACGGAGTATAAACTGGGGGGACATTTGTCCAACACACCTTGCACTCTTGGTTGGGTAGGTTGAACTAAATGCCCAAAAGATTTTAGATTTTCTATTGCATTTACTGTATACATTTATAGAGTTCTACACCACCAAAAGTTAATTCATCTTAACCTTATTTAACTTTTGAGCACTGAAAACTGGAGTGGACAAAAACATGCTTTTCTTCCTCAGATAATCTATAAGAGTAGGGTATAGCTCAGTGGTTAGAGCATTTGACTCCAGATCAACAGGTTTCAGGTTCAGAAACCCCCCATGTGCTGTATATCGGTTTAGATAAAAGCATCTGCTAAAAGACATTATATTTGTACCATTAGTGTCATGCAAATGTTTGTCACCAAAGATGTGCCCTCAGGTCTCTTAAAAAAAAATACACAAAATTAAGTGATATAGAGATGACGGCATTGAAATATTTTTAACAGAAGTAATCATTTAATTAACTTGTTGGATAGAGAATTATCATTCAAGTGTCCTTACTGAGCTTGTTCAAAAATCACTTTGCTGTGGAATCCAAAAAACGCACGGCTGACCATTTTGCTTAATGCAGTCATCAGAACAGGATTTGGGCTCAGTGGCACCAAACTATATAACGCATTACGTGTTGGGTGAACACACACTCCTTTTGTATTTTTCTTTGGATTTGTGCAATTATTAAAATGTCAACAAAAAAAATTATAAATGAGCTTATAACCCATAAACATCACAGTATTTTAAACATGTATATTTTCTTTGTCACAATATGCGACTTTGTTTCACATATTCTCTTCTATGTATTTTGTGGCACATACTATGACTGAACTGAAGATGAGGATCGTGTTTCATATTTTAAGAACAATTTGTAGTCTGGAACTAAGACTAAATCATCACAGCGGTAGGGGAGCTGGTAGTACATTTCAAGGGACTGCACAATCGAACATTTGTACTTTTAGTTTGTACTTTCTTGAATTGTTTATCGTTGAAAAAGTTGGGTCGTCAATGCCCTTCACTCATTCAGTGAACAGAACTGTACAACGCTCCTAGATGATCTTGAAACTGGAGGTGGATGACGTGACACATGAAGAGTTAGCCGCCAGCCTTGGTGAAACAACTGGTTGTCGAATGGCTCATCAACATTTGGAATGTAGCAGAATGCACCTGGACTGGGGGGAACAGGACTGAGTCTGGGTCTTTTCTAACCATTATTCACTCTTTTGAGCTTATCTTTTTGGTCAACCACTACACTTCACTCAGAAGCCCCAGATCAGTGTAAAATAGTAGAACAACCACTGCCTTAAAACCCTGCTTGAAGACCATCCACCTTCAACCCTCCTGCTATGACGTGCTGATGATGTGTTGTGATATTGACTTGGCTGTTACTGGTAGACACCCCTGCCCAGATTCATCACAAGTGTCCTCCTACAGCGAGCAGACCCTCCCAGATTCATCACAAGTGTCCTCCTACAGTGAGCAGACCCTCCCAGATTCATCACAAGCGCATGCAGCTTCAGACTCATTCTAGCTGAACAAACGAGCTCACCGTGGACTCAGTCTTCCCTCCCTGGAATCAATATTGCCGATTTGATCAATGTATGCAGGTCGTCGTTAGCTAGTAAGGGAACAGTATAGAACAGAGACCATCTTGTTTTGCGCACACACAATTAAATAAAGCATTTGAGTAAATGCATCGGCAACTTGAACTATCTTGTTACATTTGTTTTCATTCTGTGTAATACTGCGTTTAACAAACCATTCAAAGTCGATAGGTATGATTTTTTTTTTTGTATCAGACGGAAATCGGGATTAATCATCCTGCAGTTTTATTAACCATTACGAACTGTTGTATTTCAGTATCTTATCTTAGCAATTATTTTTGTTATAACCAAACTGTATTGCAGCCACTCTATCCAGTCAGAGTGCAAGCTGCATTTCAGAAGAGCCCCGCTAGTAGTTCAATGCAGCCATTGGAATGAAAGGAGACAGAGATGTGTAGGTCTGTGGCTGTAATATGGTCAGTGTACAGTGGCTGTAATATGGTCAGTGTACAGTGGCTGTAATATGGTCAGTGTACAGTGGCTGTAATATGGTCAGTGTACAGTGGCTGTAATATGGTCAGTGTACAGTGGCTGTAATATGGTCAGTGTACAGGTGTGTGGAATGGGGACTGCTCTGGGGGCCGTCCTCACCCAGAGTCAACATTTATGTTGAGTCTAATCTGATCTCGTCTATTTTAGCCCACATTTCTTTCTGAATACAGTGCACCTCTATCTGTACGCTTTAGGGAGACTATCGTCTTTGTTGTTAAAAGAAGACTTCACTAGACTGTGGTCTAATTTACCGTGCGAAACAGTATGGAGGGGTGTCTGATCTCTGGCCTGATTAAGATTAAAATACTGTGTTATTTTCACCTTTAGGGGGGGAAATGTGTTAGTGTACAGATCTATGTACAGTATTTTCCCTCCTCTTGTAAATGATGATGTAATAACAAGGAGGGAAACCACCTTGGGAGGATGTGTTCCAAGAGGTGTTCATGGTTAGTAATTACCAGCAGTCCAATTTGCTGTGGTGTCATTGCATTGTGACAGATGAGCTCATTTGGCTTTCTATATATGTGTATATCTTTCATTAACCGATGGTAAAAGAACAATAAATATATGTTTTTATAAAAAAAAAATGTGGGTGTCATGATTCTGTCTGAACGTCCGCAAAGCATGTCCCTCTTGTTGTAATCCAGGGAGACTGATCTCCACACTGGGAAGGGTAACTGATGGTTCAGGATTTAAATATAAAGCATTTCTTGTCTACCTCCACAGTTACATGGAAAGTGCAAATACTACGAATCTAATACTTTAAAACGCTAAATAATTCATTTATTTATCAATGATGAGCTTGATTAATTGTAATTTTCATATTAAATATACGGCAGCAGAGAACACAGTAACTTCTACTCAGCGTTGACCACAAGATGGAGACATTCTTTTAATGAATAAATATGACGCGTGAGCCAGGGATAACAACCTCGTGTGGTTCAGCCTCAATACCGCCTATTGGAGAGAGAGGATTGTTTTGTTGTGTGTCCACAGTCCCCGTCTCTGACATTTCACAAGAAAATGCAGAAAACATTGCAAGATCATGACTGGGAAGCATGTTTAGGAACGCACCTTGTACAACGAACGTCTGAAGGAAACCCAAGCTGAACCGGTCACGTGGATAGCGAATTACTTAATCATGCGTCTGTGGGAGGCTGTCCTCACCTAAGACTCGGCTGCCTTTGTGTGAGCAGACACTACAGACACTAAAGACACTACAGACCACAATGTACATATTTTTTAAAGGAATACAGCAAAATTATTTACTAAAATGTCAAGGCCAGAGTACAAAACAGAGTACAGAAGTTATGCACTAAATAACCAAACGGCTCCTACTTCTGAATTACAGCTTGACAGCGTGTGTGTGTGTGTGTGTGTGTGTGTGTGTGTGTGTGTGTGTGTGTGTGTGTGTGTGTGTGTGTGTGTGTGTGTGTGTCACAGTCTATAGTTAATAGTTCATGATCCATTGGCTTTGATGTGTTTGGCTTCTCCTAAATGCTATAAACTATGTATATTACTTTTTTAAAGGTTCATAACACACTATGAAACAGCCCAGCCATGTTTCCTTTCTTAAATTTAGGCCGCAATTATTTGCTCGATTACAGAATTCTGGTTAGAGTGGACACATTTTCTTTTTTTTCTTTTTTTTTGGGGGGGGGGGGGGGGTAGTATAGGTGCACAGGCATGTCTGATTATTATTACAATATCAGCCTCATCACCCACCACCAACAATGACTTCATTTAATTTGCTTGTCGTCGTATAAACACTTTATCTAAAAGCGTAACGTACGCTTATACGTTTTTACATGTTGATGTGCCCATTGCATAAGAAAAATAACGCCTTCTACCCGTTCTATTGAGCGCTTCGGTGTATTCCGGTCAAGGGTTGGAAGTTGCATTGCAGGGGTGGGACTTCTGCAGTCAGGGGGAGAGAGCTCTTATGGAAATGCTTCTGGCAGAGGTCTCAAGAAAACCCTACATAAAAGGCATTTACAAACAGCAGAATCCTTCCACAAGAATGATTACGACACTGCATGCCAGCATACGAAACCCCCAGTGATACATTAAGACCAAAGAAGTCTCCCGTTTCTCCTGGATTGCAAGGCACCTGTGCCTTTGGATGGAGAGTGGCGCGTGAAGAAGGGAGAGCGGTGGAGTTTTACCCCCGTCCCCGTTGCACCAAAAGAAAACTCATTCTAGGTAAGTGCTAAGATCCCAGTTTACCGTTCGCTCAGCACCAATTTACAGTCTCTTCATATTTGTTTCTGAAATATAACCTCCAAACTGTTGGTCTCTGTCAGTATATAATCAGACCCAGCAGGACTTCTCAATGTCTCTTTTCATCATCTTCGTTTCAACAATGACCAGATCAGGCAGAATAAAATGGTAATTATTCGCAACGTATATGAAAGCATAGCCTATTTTAATATAATAAACATTTAAGCCTACCCACCCGTGTAAATTAATCAAGTATATTCTTAAGGCTTTTTCGACTGAAACATTGATTTGAAACACATTCTTTCAAAAACCAGTTAATCGGTTGGTAGGATATGTAAATAAAGTGGCTTAGACTGTGTTGGCTTGTATGCATATTTCATGGTTTATTGTGTTTAAATTGGATTATTGTTGTGTTTAAAATTGTCCAACCATACATGACTTTTTTTTGGTCTAAAATCGTTTATTTTCGGCATAGGCAATCGGTGTGCACAGCATTACCAATCTGGGAGCTGTCCTTTCAGCACCACTCTCGGTTGGGACTCTATCTTTTAAAAGTTATTGTCCTTTGGCACAATTAAACGACCACATTATACTTTATTGAATCGTCCCTTTTTACTAAACAACCAGCCTTCTGAAAGTCGCTCGTCCATGATCGAGGATACGTCTCACAGATGGATGTCAAATGTGCATTCTGCCTCAATTCACTACAAATGTGATAACCAGTACCGTGGAGTCCATGTTATGACACGCTGGTGCTTCAGCGAGGTGATGCATTAATCAAGAATAGACAACATGGTTTTTGCATCTAATGAAAACCACAAGCTAACCCAGTCTGCCTAGAAATCAGTTCACCACTAAAAGCTGTAAACAAAAACTGCCTGCCTGCAAACTGAGTGTAGGCCTTAGGCAACAAACCATTGTTTAAATCTTCCCATTAAGATTTGTATCCAAGCACATCTTCAGCATATCAATTATGCTTTAGGACTTATTGAAGACACTTGGTAATGTGTGAACAGGCTGTGCAAATGCCTTCCTGGGCTCTGTCCCCATGCTGCCCCCGGCTTGATGAAATACTGCCTGCACCGAACAGTTAGGGTCTCTAGGAATACACTAGTCAGCCTGGCCGTTCATCGAACAGAATCTCAGACATACTGTACAATCAAATGTACACACACACCAGCCCTATATCCAACTAGATAATAATGTCAACATTATTCAATGCAATGCTCTTCAAAGCAATAAGTAACCGAATGGTATGATAAATCACGAATAACCCATGGGTAGGCACATTATTCTTTTAAATTATAACCACACAGACTGTGAGACTGAAGCTACCTGTAGTTTATGACCTAATAATGTCAGAATTGATCTGGAGGAGCTGAGTTTGAAGTGACACATTATCCTACCTTCTCTCTGGTGTGCAATAAAGATGTCTCTGAGCTGTTTTGCTAAAGCCCCATTGGCATCCTTGTCCTGTATTAGGAGGGGCCTGGAAAATTATCTGATCTCAGTCATTTTAAACGACAAGCAATCAGCTCCAACCTCTTTATTATGCTTCAACTTGTTTAATATTTGTTTATGGCCAGTTGACCATCTATCGACCATCTGTTCTCTATGGCATACATTGATTGTTAGTGCTTTACCCAATCAGGGTTCCTTTTCACATTGTAACGTTCCCACACGCCAAGTCTCAGAGAATGTGATGCCAGGGTTGAAGAACAGTGTTGTTTTGGTCCTGATTGATGTGCAGGGATCAAGCACGAGGGGCAGGCCTTGCTGGCAACACTCCCCGTCTGACATGTCAGACTAGCTCTGGGAGGAAGGTGTTTACTCCACCACAGAAGAGAAGCCACTGTCAAAAGAATGTGGAAAGAGAGAGATGGAGAGAAATATCAGAGAGAGAGACAAAAAATCAGGACATAGAGAGGGAGATTCAAAGCAGTCCTGTAGCGGTTATATTTGACCGCTCACAGGCTCCTCTATAGAAGCACGGCCGTTAATTTGATTATGACTCATCTGGCCACATTAAAAGCAATGTTGATTTATTAGTTGTGCTGAGGCCGGTGAGAAACGAGAGGGAAGCTGACAGAGTGAGCCGTCTGAGATCACTCCCTCTATTGGGTTAACCCTAACTTGCTTTGCTCCCCCACTCTCTCCCTCTCTCTCTCTCTCTCTCTCTCTCTCTCCCTCCCTCATTCTCTCTCCCTCTCTCTCTCTCCCTCTCTCTCTCTCCCTCTCTCTCCCTCCCTCTCCCTCCCTCCCTCCCTTCCTCCCTCCCTCCCTCTCTCTCTCTCTCTCTCTCTCTCTCTCCCCCTCTCTCTCTCCCCTCTCTCTCTCTCTCTCTCTCTCTCTCTCTCTCTCTCTCTCTCTCTCTCTCTCTCCCCCTCTCTCTCTTTCTCTCTCTCTCCCTCTCTCTCGTTCTCTCCTCTCTCTCCCTCCCTCATTCTCTCTCCCTCTCTCTCCCTCTCTATCTCTCTCTCTCCCTCCCTCCCTCCCTCCCTCCCTCCCTCCCTCCCTCCCTCCCTCCCTCCCTCCCTCCCTCCCTCCCCCTCCCTCCCTCCCTCCCTCCCTCTCTCTCTCTCTCTCTCTCTCTCTCTCTCTCTCTCCCTCCCTCCCTCCCCCTCTCTCTCTCTCTCTCTCTCTCTCTCTGTCTCTCTTTCCCTCTTTATCTCTCTCTCTCTGTCCATCTCTATCTCTTTGCACAAACACAAACACACTCCTTTCCTCTTACAGTTTTTTTTATTTAAACCTACAGTAGCCCTACCCCCATCCCTCCCCCATCCACTTTCTCCTGTGCGGCATCCATTATTATTGATCCCTGGTGTTTTAGCTGGGAAGACTAATAAAGGCAAGTACACATTTTCATTTCTTCTCAGTACAGAGTATGCACTAAACAGAGTAAGAGCCGTCAGTACACACCAACACACACACATACCAGGACACTAAAACAAAACAAAATAACTTGAAACAAGTATAAACTCACACCGGTCAGACTTCAAACACACACACTTACACACATACACGTCTAAATGCACACACACATTTTTTCCAAATAGATACGTCCACACACATGAACACTTGTGTAGCTAGTTGAGTTACAGTTGACTTTGATAGTGTTTATCTTTATCTTCTACACAAACAGAACACATTTTGATGGTACATTGTGTTATAGCGGGATACCCATGACAGTGCAATACTGTAGAGTACAGATGGGGTTTGTGTTTAAAGCAGTGTGTGTGTTTGTGTTAGTGTGTGTGTATGTGTTTGTGTGTGTGTGTGTGTTTGTGTGTTTGTGTTTTCATTCTTTGTTGCCTTCGTCCATGATCCCAGTCCTGATGCCTCACCTAGCTAAGCGGAGCAGGTCTCCACAGTCTGTATGGGCCACAGCTTTCCCTCTCCACAGGGAAGAGAGCCTGCACACACAATAAGATTGGGCACATTAACATCTTCCTGATAAAGATGGAAAGCGAAGGTCCTTTATCTTGCACAAGGGAAAAGATGCACAACCTAGTCAGAAGATCAGGTCAGCCATCTTGTTTCTACAAGGGCAACACTTTTGTGTCTTTCTCCATCAGATTTTAATATTATTTGTCCCTGTGTGGTAGTATTGTTCGATCAGTATTGGTTTCTTGACGGGGTTTTTAAAATATAAGCGTTTTTTAAGAAATGTCAGGTTACGTTGCATTGCACTCTACCGTTGTGGAATGCATACTTTTAAGGATTTGGATTGTCTAAATGCTAATCAACATATATTTCAAAATATTCAGTAAATTTACAGTAGAGAGAAAAAGAGGCCTGCTGTACTGCAACAGAGATCTAGTTTTCTATTCTCAGTCCTTTCTCTTTTGGTTTTTCATTCTCTTCTTCACTGCTCTCCCATCCTTCATACTTTCCAGCTTTAGCATACTTTAGAGCTTCTCCTGCCCTAGTGTGAGGGTCTGTCAGAACAGGGCTTATCCTGGGGGTCTGTCTGGCCTAGTGTGAGGGTCTGTCTGCCCTAGTGTGAGGGTCTGTCTGCCCTAGTGTGAGGGTCTGTCTGCCCTAGTGTGAGGGTCCGTCTGCCCTAGTGTGAGGGTCCGTCTGCCCTAGTGTGAGGGTCCGTCTGCCCTAGTGTGAGGGTCCGTCTGCCCTAGTGTGAGGGTCCGTCTGCCCTAGTGTGAGGGTCCGTCTGCCCTAGTGTGAGGGTCCGTCTGCCCTAGTGTGAGGGTCCGTCTGCCCTAGTGTGAGGGTCTGTCTGCCCTAGTGTGAGGGTCTGTCTGCCCTAGTGTGAGGGTCTGCCTGCCCTAGTGTGAGGGTCTGTCTGCCCTAGTGTGAGGGTCTGTCTGCCCTAGTGTGAGGGTCTGTCTGCCCTAGTGTGAGGGTCTGTCAGAACAGGGTAGAGCTTATCCTGGGGCTGGTCCCATCTCTACTAGAGGCCCCACTTCTTGCAGCAGCTGCCACTGTGACTGCACTGCACCAGCCAATTAAATTGGGCTGCCCTGAGTTTGCAAAAGCTAAGCAACAATTGAGGGATTTCTTTTGCCCCCCCAACCCCTTCACCCCACCCCCACCCCTTTCCCTCTTCTATGTCATTAGTGTAATGTTCCAGTTCACTTAAGCCTGAACCAATGGGAGTTGTACGTTTCCAAAAAAAAGCAGGGCGGGGGATGAGGTGTTGAGGTAAGGGGGGTCAGAAGGGGGGTCTGTCCTGCTGACACACAGCTAACCCTTTACCCTGCACATTTTACCAAAGGCTGTTCTGAACTAAATAAAAGCTCTCCTGCTGCAGTAACACCAACATGTTATTGTTCCATGTGAGGTGTTTATCTACTGCTATGAGTCATGACTGCGATGACTACTTAATTACTAAGCATGAGACTCTATGCAGCCATGTGAAATTCTAACGTTTATGCTCATGCCAACAAAGCTCATTTTTGATTTAAGAGCTACTAACTCTTTTGAAAATCACGAGTACTCATATGCAGTATATGTTTACCCACAAATACATTATAGTACATGCCTATTCAAAGTGTTGTGTTCTTTTACAGGATCCATCATAATGTTGCCCTGCAGAATGATGATGACAGCTTTTTCCACAATTGATCCCCCCGTTTGCTATCCCTAGTTCCTTTAGCTTCATCTGTGCTGTCGAGACGATGCCATTATAGTTTGTTACTTAATTTGTACCTGTACAACTGACTGTAACAATAAACTTGATAAATTCATTGATTGATTGATTGTTACTGGAGTACAGGATTGCTGAGTTATTCTTCTGTTTGCAGGCTGGTAGCTGCATGATGTCCTCGGCACAGGATATATCTGACTACCATCTCAGTGGTCAGTATCCAGCACACTCGTCATCATTTTTTGTTACCAATTGTATTACATGTTGTGGTAAACAGTGGTATTTGGTATTGCAACATTCACAATGTCTGACCTGTGACCCCAGTGGTCCGGAACCCTCCAGGGTGGGAGGTGGGCGTGTACCTGGGTGGGTTCATGGTCCTGCTCGGCGTGGCCGGATTCAACATCTGGAGGCTGTGGAAGTCCGGCACCTTCCCTGCACCCTCACCCTTTCCCAACTTTAACTACCGCCACTTGCAGGAGAAATATGGCAACTCCTTCTCCGAAGTACGACAAAAGGTGAGATCAAGTGCTCCAAATGTATTTTCAGGACTTTAACAATAGTATTTTTAAACAATGCTTACAGGCCACAGGTTTCAACATTAAATTGATGTTTATGTTTATTTTAATCACAGGATGTATTTCTATGTCTTTTGTGTGTGCACTGTGTGTGCACTGTGTGTGTACTGTGTGGGTGTGTAATTGTGCGGGCGTGCATGTGTGTAAGTGTCCTTTGGCACCACTGAAGTAGCATTCTGTACAGCAGATGCTACATTCCGTTTCTTTCTTCGCTCTGTAGAGAGTGGTGGCCAACAATCACAGACGGACCTCCACCACCATCCCCTCCAGCCGCAAGCCCAGCCTGGCGCTCGGGGACACCCCGGATGACCTGAGGGACCTGGGCCACCTGGAGATGATGAACCGGGAGCTCATGCTGGACGCCACCGTGCCGGTGCAGCTCAACCGCTCCATCTCCACAGACTCCCTCAGTTCCATCTCCTCCGTGGCCAACAACTTTGGGCACGACTTCACTGTGGGTCAGCTGGAGGTGACTCTGGAGTTTGAGGCCCGGCCGGGGCCAGGGCCGGGCCTGCTCCACATCGCCCTGCACCAGGGCAAGGACCTGCTGGAGCGCGAGGAGGGGGACTTCCCTGGTTGCTTCATCCGCGTCACCTTGGTGCCAGAGGAGATGAATGTGGGCGTCACTAGGGTGAGTTTGGGTGGGGTTGTACAGCTGTGTAAGAGTGTGTGGGAGTCAGGTGGCTGAGTGGTGAGGGAATCGGGCTAGTAATCCGAAGGTTGCCAGTTCGATTCCCGGTCATGTTAACTGACGTTGTGTACTTGGGCAAGGCACTTCACCCTACTTGCCTCGGGGAGATGTCCCTGTACTTACTGTAAGTCGCTCTGGATAAGAGCGTCTGCTAAATTACTAAATGTAAATGTAATGTAAATGTATTCTCTGATGTTGTGTCAGATATTTTTTCTATATTTTTTATTTTTAAAAGATTTTTGAAAAAGATGTTCGAAATAACATTTTCAACCTTTCAAAACCTGTTTTTCGAAATAAATAAAAAATATATTTGTTCAACCTTTCAAAACCTATTTTTCGAAATAAATAAAAAATGTATTTGTTCAACCTTTCAAAACCTCTTTTTCGAAACTTCTTGGGAGAATATTTTTCAAAAATCCTCCTCTCCTTTCACCGTGTTTGTGAAAAGAAAAATCCCAAAAATTGTACTTTATCGATGAGACTGAAGGAGTCAGCGATGTTGACATTTCCTGTTGGTCTTTTTGTATTAATGTATTCAAAGGGTGACACTATTGGCTACTTTCTACCTAAGTATATGTCAGAGCCCACACATCTTTACTTTAACTTACTTTTAATCTTCACTGATTATATATTTAAAAACAAAAAAACATTCCCAATTGCCATCCCTTTTTTAGGTTCAGAGCAGACCGTAGCTTCTAAAGGAATGTGTGGTAGTTCCTGCTGCAGCGACTGGGGAGCTATTCCCTGTTTACGTAGGAATGACATCAGCTCTATTCTTCAGCACAGTCCACAGGGGAGCAAGCCATCAAGACTGCTACCCTTAGCTCTCGCTCTCTTCCTCTCTCCTTTCTCTCCCTTTTCTCTCTTATTGTCCTCTCCTTCTCTGTCACTCTTCACAGTCCCCTCCCTATCTTTCTTGTATCGTCTTCTTTCTTCCTCTGTTTCTCTCCTCCTCCCTCCCTCCCCCCCCCCCCCCCTCCCGGTAATCTTAAACCTGTAATTAAAAACGACAGTCAGTCACATTTAGCTGAAGATGCGCAGGGGAGTTCCAGCCCCAGGCAGCAGAAGCAGGGAGCAGGTGAAGATGACGCGCTGGGTGACGCACGTGGTTTAGATGTGTATATTTATAGTGCTGTGGTGTTTCACATTCTGCAAGTGTGAGAATATGCAGCTTGTGTTTTCTCTGTGATTCTTGTTGAAAGTTATTTCTCTGTTGGACAATGGTTGATTGTTTGGATGTTATTTATGGGTACTATTTTACATTATCAGGGTTTTACAGGAACTGAACAGACATGGCCACACAGAGATTTCAGTATATAATCATACTATCTATGATCTAGCCAACCAGACCTTTTCTGATATAACTGCAGGTCCAGACCAACGCGTTCACAGTCGTGTTCGACGAACGCTTCTCCATCCCACTGGAGCCGTCCGCCCTGGAGGACAACAGCCTGAGGTTCTCCGCCTTCGGGATCGATGCAGAGGAGAGGAACATCAGTGCTGGGGTGGCAGAGTTGAAGTTGTCTGACCTGGACCTGTCTATCCGGCCCTTCAACGCCTGGCTCTACCTACAGGATATCAATAAGGTACAGCTAAAGAAGACACTAATCACTACTTCAGCCCATTCTGCTCTCAGTTACAGTGACGGGTTTGTCTGCTTCTCTAGATGGATGGATGGTGTGTTGGATGGTTGGATGGATGGTTGGATGGTTGGAGGGTTGGATGGATGGATGGATGGTTGGATGGTTGGTTGGATGGTTGGATGGTTTGATGGATGGATGGATGGATGGATGGGTGGGTGGGTGGTTGGATGGTTGGATGAATGGTTGGTTGGATGGATGGTTGGTTGGATGGATGGTTGGATGGTTAGACTAACAGGAGTGTCACTGTACCCAGGCGGTGGATGCAGTGGGGGAGATTCTGCTGTCTCTCAGCTACCTGCCCACAGCAGAGCGCCTCACGGTGGTGGTGGCTAAAGCCAAGAACCTTGTGTGGACCAACGGGAAAACCACCGCAGGTGAAACTATGCTTTAGTTGCCCTCCCCACCCCATCCTTCCTTCACCTCCTTCTTTTTTCTGTCCAAATTCAGATTTGACTCGTCTCCTCTGCAAAAATCAATAAAGGACCTTAAGAAGAATGCCATATTTAAATAATGACCTAAATTCAGGGCAATATACAACAAAAGTATATTATTATATTAACATATATTATATGTTTTATACATGTTTTTAATCTGGGAGATTGCCCAGCTTCAGCAATGGAAAGTACGTTAATGACAAGCAATTTAGCAACATCTGCAACATCCTCAAAGTAATTCAAATCTCTCTCGTCAACAGATCCATTTGTAAAAGTGTATCTTCTGCAAGATGGCAGGAAGATCAGCAAGAAGAAGACATCCATGAAAAGGGACGATACAAACCCGATCTTCAATGAAGCGATGATCTTCTCTGTGCCCGCTGTGGTGTTACAGGTGATGAAGGGAGAGTCCTGGAGAATGTCCTCACATGGGGATCATCTTAGAACCCAGTAGGATTTGACAGCTGAGTAACTAGTTTGAACTCTGTGTCACTCTGAGGTTTCTGCAATTTGTATGAGTGTAATCACTTTTATACCTACTAGACCACATCAATTCATACCATTCCACAAGTCTCGAATGTAATATAATTCAAATTCAAAGTTGTGAGTCTGAGTTCTGCCGGTGTGCTCTGTCCCCAGGTCCTCTCCCTGAGGGTCACGGTGGCTGAGGTCACAGAGGATGGCCGGGGGGAGAACGTGGGTCACGTGATCATCGGCCCAGAGGCTAGCGGCATGGGCATCACCCACTGGAACCAAATGTTGGCGACCCTGAGAAAACCTGTGTCTATGTGGCACCCTCTGAGGAGGACCTAGTACTCCCACTCCACCCCCCCACCCCTGCCCCTGGTGGCACCTAGTGCCCCCCCCCCCCCCTTGCCCTGTACAGCCCCTTCAGTCACCAGGGTTGGGCTTGATTCCATTTCAGGACAAGGAGAGTTCAAATTCCAGTAAAAGAATTGGAAACTATTATGTTTTGTTTTTTTAAGTATGTTTGGGTTAACTGTTGAATACTCAACAGAAGTACATTTATTTTAAGATTGTAAACAAAATTGGAGGCAATTTTAGTTTTCTATGGCTAGTAAAATCCATACCGCTTTCCAAAGTGCCTCCAATTTTGTTTATGCAATTGTGATGTATCCACTTTCAGTGCATATTGGAATTTCAACTCAGTCCTTAAAAGCAGATTTTGAGTTGATTATTGAATGGATGGAGACAGAGTCCAGCCTTGGTGTTCACAGCTGTCTGCATGGTGCCTACTGTTGTTCTAGTTTACTGTCCTCCAGAGCAGGAGAATAAAAGGGGGAAATAGCTCCTTTTTCAGGAAAGGTTTCTTTTGAAACCCATTATCACTCATGCCCTGTTCAATGAAGGACTACAGCGCTGATGCTGAGATAAGCTTGATCTGATTTGCTTGTGGTTATTTGTAAATAGTGAGATTGACACATTATACCGTTTAGTTGTTTTATCTTGTGTTTTTTGTTTTTTTAAGAATAATAAATCCAGGTTCGTTAATCCAGGTTCAACCAATTTGTAGCAGTTATTACAGGGTGGCCACATCTGACCTAAAACGTTGCAGTATCAATTATCTATATTTAACAATTGTGTTTTGGGGTGCTCTGTAAAAAGTGTACAAAGTATTTGCTTTCATTATTTATTGTATAAAAATAGTACAATCTTATTACTATCATGAATGAATAATACTGTCATTACGTTGATGAATATTGACAATGTGACAATAAATATTCCTCACAATTACATTTTCATTTAAATTAAGTAGCCATTGGAAGCTTAACAATACTTTTGACAAATGTGGAAAGGTTAATATTGTCAGATGTTTGCACCCAAGCAATCCCCACCAAAACCCCACATCAACACAATACTGGATGTTTGCCTGGAGCTTTCCTGTGCTCTTATGTAGCCCTTATGACTGACTTATAACAACATCCTGTTTGTAGGTGATCAACCCCACCCGCACTACTACTCATAACCTTTCTGGGACAATATACAAATAACGGCACTGTTGTCTGTGGGTGCATCTGTGAAGTCTGATGTCTAATTATTAATAACCCCCAGTGGGGTTTTAAATTTGTCCACACAATATTTTATGGGGGTTCTTTGCATCGTACACCCGTTTGGCAATACAGTTTTATTGTACAACAGAATGTGAACTAACATGTGAACTAACCTCGTTTGTATTGACAGCATTTTAAAAACTGATCAGTGAAATATAAATGTTAATCATGCATTTTCAGATTACTTTGCCCATCTACTTTCTCGAGTAACCATTCTTCAAATTCTGTGTTGATGCTGAGCTTGTGGTTGGCCTGCCTTCCCAGCACCTCATCATTTCACAGCTAACTCGGCTGTCGAGCGTTACATTTCCTACTGTGCCAAATGCATAATTGAAGCAATATTTTCATTTTCTGTACGCATTTGATCAACAGTTATACGTTTGACCATGCATGTTTGAAATAATTTTGAACTTGATGTGGATGTGTCTCCAGCATAGTGTGTATTGTGTGAACACTGTTTGAAATAAAAGTAATGCAACATAAACCTTAGACAGTAGACTTATTTATTTTATTTAAAATGTTATTACTTTACACATACATTTGAATGGAATTTTTTGTTATTAGAAGTGACCAATAAATGAATATGAACTTATTGTTTGTATATCTCAATTAATATTTCATATTCAATAACCATATTTACTTAAAATACAGTACAAAATAAAACATCAATTACTATTATCGTATTCATAAGATCAAAACACTTTTGGTGATACATTAATCAATTTTCGCAGATTTAGCTCTAATGTTGTAAGAGTGCCTTTCAGTATTAGTCCGAAAGTAGGTCATTTGATGTGAGCCAATAGAAAACGGGGTAGACCTGGAGCAAAGGTCATTTTTAAGCAGTAAGCATTGAAACGGACGATTACAAAACTACAAACGCTTACAATTTTGTTTTAACGTCTTGCAACCTAGCTGATCGTCAAGATGGCTGAGAATAGAGAGAAAGCTACAGATCAGATGAAGCTATGGAAAGAGAGTCGAAACACTCAGGTTTGCATTTTTATTTTTCATTTTGTTAGCTAATAAGTTCTGTAGAGACGAGAGCCAACTAGCCAGTTCGTGACAGCAACTTGCTGTTATCTGAAATGGGCAGGAGGTCGTTTGAGGACATTACATTCCGGCTAGCTTGCTAATGTAAATGTAATATTCAAGTTACTTAGTTAAAAAGCTAACTAGTGTAACCAAAGCTATTCCAAGTAGCACTATACTGTACAAGTACGCTGTTAATACACGATGCAAAAATAAGTAGAGCTAGCTTGCTAGCTAAATTGTTAACTATTCTGTTAGAGCAGCAGAACCGGCTGAGCAACAACAACAGGAAGTTTCCGACATTAGCAAGAAATGTCTTTGTTGAATTGAAGGCTAGCCATTTTACAATGTATTCATTTATCAAACGCTTATCCAAGGCGACAAATACCGGATAAAGTGCACCAAAACAGATCAAGGATCAAAGTGCATTGCTAATTTGAATGTATCTTTTGAAACCTGGCCTAATGTCCGTTTCCTAGTTAACTGGTTAGCTAGGTAGCCCTTTTAATGACTTCGACCCAGATGCATAATTGCAATTTCATTCTCTGATACTTTTAGTGGATGATACTGTAATAGCTATATGACAGCTTGCGTTATTACATTGTCTAATGCTTGTCCCTGGGAAAGAGTCAAAAAGGTTATCTACTGTGTACTTCTGTTCATAGACTTGTATCAAGTTGCAGCCATCCTGCATGAATCATGAACTTTAGCCCCAAGGCCAACTCATGGTTATCTAACCATAACATTCTTGGTAAATAAACTAACTTGTAAACATTATGCAATGTTGAAGGCCATCAAGAGCTGTTCATGAAAGTGCCTGAAAGCTAGACTGCTCCTTTTTAACCATGGGCTACTCTTCCACGACAACACACTGTCTAATTGTCAGTTAAACATTTAAAGGTTATTTGGCTAGCCAACCAACTAGTATGAATTTGTATCTGTAGTGGTCATATAGCAAACATGGTTTGTTTGGAATGCATCTGAATCAAGAAGATAACAAAAATATTTATATTTTGAAACGATCAGAGACCAGACGTACTGACCACAGGAGCAGGGGTCCCCATCGGAGACAAGCTGAACGAGCAGACGGCTGGCCCCAGGGGCCCGCTGCTGGTGCAGGATGTGGTCTTCACCGACGAGATGGCCCACTTCGACCGTGAACGCATTCCTGAGAGAGTGGTACATGCCAAAGGGGCAGGTGGGTGGAAAAGCACCAGCCAATCAGAGACCAAAGCATCAGCCAATCAGCAAATAAACGGTTTTATGAAGACCAGAGGCTGACCCAAGTATGATGGTAGAAAGCCCAGTTTGTTGAGGGTAGGCCTAAAGCAGAGAATCACATGCAGAGCTGTGCTAGGCCTCCTCAGCAGGTGATTGGTCCATACTCAACGTTACTACGGTTACTCTATGTTGACCTCTAACCTGTACCACCACAGCCAGCAGACTGCTCTAAGCCGGGGGAAAGATTAGGCTGGATTAGGTGAAATCCTCATGGTGAGCCGGGGGGGGGTTGGAACCAGTAGGAGCCTTTTTAAACAGTAAATACAACTGCTCTGTTGTGCAGAGATTTCTCTGGTCATTTCTTTTATTTATTTTTACATTGGAGAGTTATTCAAAATACATTATCGGTTGTTTCTGAGAAGTACTGCCCGTCTAGCAGGCTGCTGCAGAGGCTGACTGTAATATCTCATACACAGGAGCCTTCGGATTCTTGGAAGTGACCCATGACATCACCCACTTCTGCAAGGCCAAGGTGTTTGAGCATGTCGGCAAGACAACACCTATTGCAATCCGCTTTTCCACTGTTGGTAAGACACACCACAACCTCCATGATGTTCAAGAAGACACCCACTACTTAGGAAACACATTTGTAGGGTTGAATCCATACTATCGATCCATCAATTTAATATTAGTTTAATATTGTTTCCAGTGTTACTTGCAATCAGTGAGTCCTTCACAAAGAGGTTCCAGAAGGGCACATTCAGTATGCAGTCATGTGTAGCTGTGTTGCTAGTTTTCTCATTTGCTCGGTGGTTGTTTCAGCCGGGGAGTCTGGCTCGTCCGACACCGTGCGTGATCCACGTGGCTTTGCTGTCAAGTTCTACACCGAAGAAGGCAACTGGGATCTGACAGGAAACAACACTCCCATCTTCTTCATCAGGGATGCCTTACTGGTAACTGGCAGTGGGCTGAGCGAAGGTGTAGAGTCGACTGTCTGGTGAGTGAGAATTAACATCTCTCCCTGCTCTTCCTTGTAGTTTCCATCCTTCATCCACTCCCAGAAGCGTAACCCCCAGACCCACCTGAAGGACCCGGACATGGTGTGGGACTTCTGGAGCCTGCGGCCTGAGTGCCTCCACCAGGTAGTCCTTATCCCCGGGGCTCCTCTCTGAGTGCCTCCACCAGGTAGTCCTTATCCCCGGGGCTCCTCTCTGAGTGCCTCCACCAGGTAGTCCTTATCCCCGGGGCTCCTCTCTGAGTGCCTCCACCAGGTAGTCCTTATCCCCGGGGCTCCTCTCTGAGTGTCTCCTCTGGGAACGTAAAGGTTTTGTGTCGGGGGTGAGTCAGTGTTTTTGAAAAAACCTGAGAACAAATTAAAATGACTTGAACTCTGTCATGCCACAAACAGCTATTGCACAAACAAGTTGTGTTGCTAGAAAAGCAATATTTGAACAGAATGGTTTACCAGGAGATGAATGCAGTGTGCATGAAGATGGCATTCCCCATGATCTGTCTCTTTTTAAGGTGTCCTTCCTGTTCAGTGACCGGGGGCTTCCAGACGGCTACCGCCACATGAACGGCTACGGCTCCCACACCTTCAAGATGGTGAATGCTGAAGGCCATCCTGTCTACTGCAAATTCCACTTCAAAGTAAGGCTTCCATGTAAACTCCATGTATCTTATCAAACAGTTCAAAAGACCTTATGTCTCCCTAATTTAGGATCAATTTTAATATCCATGTAATGGAGTAATGGCTATTTTTTTGGGGGTAATATCAATATTTAGTATTCAGTCCTTGGTAAAACACCTTGTCCTAGACCGACCAGGGCATCAAGAACCTTAAAGGGGAGGATGCAGACCGCCTTGCAGCCACAGACCCAGACTACGCCATCCGAGATCTTTACAACGCCATCGCTACCGGCAACTTCCCCTCCTGGAGCTTCTTCATCCAGGTCATGACCTTTGAGCAGGCGGAGCAGTACCAGTTCAACCCTTTTGATCTGACGAAGGTAACGCCCTCCTGCCTCAACATCCACTGATTACATTTAACAACATTAAATACACCAGGACTCCTAAACTTCTTTAATCTGAAAACAATTAAATAAGCTTAATGCTGCCTTCATTGAATACCACTTAACATTAGCATGTCGAAGGTGCTGGTTGGTGATCTGTTGTTAGCAAAGATATGTTGATTCTGTCCATTTGTTGAAGGCAAAATCTTTATATGTTCAAACAACAGATAATATTAGCTTGTGGTTTTCCCCTTTGTTCAGACTGTAGAAAGAAACCTTTGTCTTTGTGTGAGCCCCTGCGTTGACTCCCTGCCTCCTTGTCCTCAGGTGTGGTCCCACAAGGAGTACCCCTTAATCCCTGTGGGCCGCATCGTCCTCAACAGGAACCCAGTCAACTACTTTGCAGAGGTGGAGCAGCTGGCCTTTGACCCCAGCAACATGCCCCCGGGTGTGGAGGCCAGCCCAGATAAGATGCTGCAGGTAATTCTATAAAAACAGGCAAAAGGTATCTTTTAATCTAAATATAGGTGTGTGTGTGCGTGTATGCAGAAGAGAGCATGTTTATGCATGTGTCTTAAGGTATTAAATCATATGTATTATCTGTCTGGCAAGAAGTACAGCCTGCGCTACCCTTTTTAACACAGGCCTTTCATAGTTGTCAGTTTAATTGATGTTGCTCTATATTAAAGATGTGTGTGTGTGTGTGTGTGTGTGTGTGTGCGCGCGCCTACTGCTCATGCCTCTGCAGGGTCGTCTGTTCTCCTACCCTGACACACACAGACACCGGCTGGGCGCCAACTACCTGCAGCTGCCGGTGAACTGCCCCTTCAGAACCCGCGTGGCCAACTACCAGAGGGACGGCCCCATGTGCATGTTTGACAACCAGGGTGAGTCACTGGCACCAGACATGCTGTTCTGGGGCTACATGGAAGACATGGCCCGCTTATCACTGGACTTTCAGATGGTGTGACATGCCACAACTGGTTCATATTTAGGTGAGGGCTAGTGGATAGTTAGCTGAATTTCTATACAAACAATATGTATACACAGGTAGGAGTCTGGTGTGTGGGGGACATGTATATAACATGCATTCTTAATTTTTCTTCTATTTGTGACCTTTTAGGTGGTGCTCCTAACTACTACCCCAACAGCTTCAGTGCTCCAGAGACACAGCCACGCTTTGTGGAGTCCAAGTTTCAGGTGTCTCCTGACGTTGGCCGATACAACAGCGCAGATGACGATAATTTCACTCAGGTATTCCTTTTCTTTAGGAATGCTGAACTCTTTATAATAATTGCGCAGTCAGATTGAAAATACAGACTGTTCCTTGGCCTGGAAAGGCGGTTAGAATTGTGCAATTTTGGTCCTAGTTTATTTACTGAAGTACTGACTTTCTGCACTATGCCACTACAGAGAAAAGTGTAAATGATCACATAAAGAATAATAAATTGAAAAAGCACAAGAATGTAAACATCCTGTGAGGTCTGTTCGAACGGAACGAAGGTTGCTGACGTGTGTGTGTGCGTGTGTGCGTGTGCGTGCGTGCGTGTGTGCGTGCGTGTGTGTGTGTGTGTGTGTAGGTGCGTGCGTTCTTCACTGAGGTGCTGAATGAGGAGGAGCGGCAGAGGCTGTGTGACAACATGGCCGGACACATCAAAGGAGCTCAGCTCTTCATCCAGAAACGCTGGGTGGGTCTCGACGTGTTCAGATATACAGTTACATCTCTGCTAGCGTCAACTTTACTACAGATGCCACAGCTAGTAGTGTCTGGCAACCATAATTCTGGCTTCTCACTCGTTTCCTGTCCTCTCTCAGATCCAGAGCCTGATGGCTGTCCATTCTGACTATGGCAACCGTGTCAAGGCCCTGTTAGACAAGTACAACACAGAGGCCAAAAAGGTATGCGTCAAAAGCAGAATAGAATACAGTAGTGCTTTATTGATGCCCAAGAGGGAGTTCCACGGTCACGGCCACATTGATGGACACAATGCGAATTATATAAAACAAACAGTATGTGTTGAATAAAGGGCTGTGCACTTTCTCTGCCTCTCCTCTCTCTGCCTCTCCTCTCTCTGCCTCTCCTCTCTCTGCCTCTCCTGTTCCCCGCCTCTCCTGTTCCCCCTTCAGGACACCGGTGTGCGTGTCTACACCCGGGGAGGAGCGTCTGCCATGGCCGCCTCCTCCAAGATGTGATGCCTACTTTAACCACCAGGGGTCACACAGGCATCCATCCCAGAGAACTGACCGCCTGCCATCGTGATCAAGCAGATCTACATTACATTTACATTACATTCTGGCTCCTAACCGTCCATGAATGCTTGCTAATGACAGTGGACAGAGTCATCTTTTCACATCAATTTTAAAAGTTCATACAGACAAGATGTCCTTAATGCAGCATAATGGTAGAAAGCCAGAAAGCTTTTTTATTATAATGCACATTTCACAACCACTCAATTTCAGACAACTGTCCACTGTCTCAAAATTAGAAATCAGATCAATAGCTTTTTTTTCCATTCCATTCATTGTCCTGCCTCAAGTTCATGAATGTTATTGATGTAATTGATGGGTGCAAGGCTTGAAACCTGCACCTCAGCTATATGTTTGTCAAACAATGAGCAAATGCTACCAGTTCAAAACCAGTGATCATTAACATGTTCCTGATGGATGGCACAATGTTAAGAGACACAAAGCATCTCAGTTGTTCTGCGATAGGAACTACCTGCCTCTGCTACAAAATGTATGTAATTATTCTCAAAGCCAAAAAAACGCAACAGTGCCTAATTCAACTACAGCCATAAACATTCACTGGAGCATTTCAGAAGGAGTTTGTATGTATACCCATTCACCAGAATGAAAGACTGAATTATAGTAGTTTGGTAAACTTTAACACATAGCAGTGTTAGGTTTAATGAAAGACACACCACTAGGTAAGTATCTATCTCTCTTCTTTCTTCCCTCCTTTAATCATAGTTCGTCACTAGTGGTCTGTTCAATCTGTACCTGTGATCTTGAGAAGTAATCTGTTATATTAACATGAAATTATGAACTTCTTTCCACCACAAATGGGATATATCAAATGATTGTATTGCTTGTTTTTGTGTGTGATAAAGGCCTAACTGCAGTACGCACAAAGCTGTGTTTTCTATGTGACAGATATCGTGGTCCGTCTCAGTCCATGTAGTGATTTAGCGAGCAGCACTCGATACATAACAAATAGGATTAAAAGATGAATTGGAGGCAAAACAACATGTCACTTATGTCTGGTTGTTTCAACACGTTTTACCAACTCAGAATAATCGCGCTTTTAGAGTTCCTTCCCCCAATTTTATTGGGATATTTGGCTTAAACTGTAGGTTTGGGAAGCTGGCCCCAGTTGTCCTCAATGGCATTTCTGGTTTTGCTCATTTGCCTTCAAAATCAGCGCCTGACCAGAAATTGCATGACGTGTGAATAATTTATACGTATTTTCATTCTTCAAATTTGGATGTATCCCCAAGACAGTAGTATTGACATGTTTATTTAATAAAAACTGCACCCTGTAAAATTTTTTTATTACATTTTTATAACAAAAACCTTTATTGTGAAAAGTATTGACGACCTCACCCGGAAATGAGAATAGTTTACGCTTGCTTTTGCTTCTGACTATCATGCTCCTTGAGTTCCACGCAAGTGAAAGTTTGAGGACGAACTGTACACCAGTATCCCGTATAGATGTGCATCTATTTGTGGAGTTCGTTCAAATAAACTGTCACGAGATGGTATGGGACTACGGCCGGGCCAAAAACATTCACCACCACTAACGTTGCTTCACCTCCGAGTTTGTTCTAAGCAAATCCTACCATTACCAGTAGCTACCAGCTACGTGGTTAGCGAGAAACTATTAGCCAGCTAGCTAACCCGGTGAGTACTGTAACTATCTCACTGACAAATTAGCATAGCAAAGCCAACTAGATAGCTAACTGCTATAATGGATTGTTATTTATGGACTTCAATGTTATGAATTACGTGTCTTGGTGTGTGTACTGTAGGTGTTGCTCACTGGCACAGTCTGGGGTACAGTAGTACTAATAGTTTAATCCAGCTAACGAGCTACTTCAGTAGCTAACGGTAGCACTGGCTAACTATCTTAATATATGTTCCTGGCTGAGTACTCTAACTAGCTGGATAACTGAGTTGGTTTTGACCATTTTATTGAGCAATTTACACCTCCATACGATCTTAACTGGCTTGTTGCTTTAGCTTGTTAGCTTGCATACGGACATTTTCAAAACAATTCGCACAAGCTTAGCCTACACATTTTGACAAATGTTTGCAGGCTGTGTGGTAATTACAGGATGTGGTGTAGCATTGCAGCTACAGTGGGTATCTTTCTTTGCTAGTAGCTAGTATGTCCCCACTTTGGTTCATCTAGTTATCAGAAGGGCAACGTATCACTGAAAGCGTTCATTTGAACTAATCTATAAACCATGTACAAGTAGAGCGTGTTTCATATAGTTATCCCATGTTAGTGGAAACAAATGGACAGTTCAACATTATGTACAATAAGATTGAAGTTTCATCCTTCCCATCCAATAGCCATCAGTTACGCAATCCATTAGCATTACCCAACTCCTTCTCCCTTTTTAGGGAGAATGGCTTCTGAATAAAGCACTTGACAGCACTACTAGAGTTGACAAAGACTTAAACATGATGCAAAGTGTTCTGTGGGTTGATTAGACAAAGCTGAAGGCATTGTATAAATGTGTGTTCCCATATTAGGAGTCATTGTAAGCATGTGGAGGAAGGCTGCAGCCGTTGCCCTCTTGGCTCTTGCTGTGGGGTACTTGTATTTGGGCTCCAGACCTGATCTTCCGGACCAAATGATCCAGTACTTCCTGCCCCTGCTACATCCATCCCCCCACAGCAAGCCCAGTTCACCCACCGTGGAACAGGTTATCTCCAGTGCCTGGGAGGTCATGATAACCACACCTGCTAAACAATGGGGAAGAGTGGCAGTTGGGTAAGTTTCAGATATTCTGGAATGTTCCCTGAAGAGTTTCCCTGCTGACAGAATTATTAACTCTGGGCGTTTTTACTCTTGTTGTCTGTGGTTCCCCCCCCCCCTCTTTCCTCAAGGGTAAATGCATGTGTGGACGTTGTGGTTTCTGGCGTAGGGCTGCTCCAGGCTTTAGCGGTGGACCCCGGCACGGGCCGTGATCACCAAGTGTTGCACTCCAAAGAGGACTTGCGGGAAGCATTCATCCACTACATGGAGAAGGGGGCAGCAGCTGAGCGCTTCTTCAGTGACAAGGAGGTCTTTCAGAGGATTGCACGGGCCGCCGCAGAGTACCCTGGGGCTCAGGTAAACTAGGAACAGCCTCAGTTTGTGTCAGATCACTAGGCTTATATGGTAAATATATAGGGGGGTTAGTGAGACTATCAGCCTAGGCCAACACTCTATCGTACGCAAAGTAGCAAGTACCCATCCAATCAAGTTCATGAATATTAAAGTGTAGGAAGTCAAGAGTAAACAGCACCTACCAAGATGCTAAAAGCACCATATCATATATCAGCTGTGCATTGCTTGCCATAAGGACTGTGGTCATGACTGAAATATGACACAGTAAAGGTGACTACTATATATGTATTTAGAATCCTATTTCAGCTGTGATCAGACTAGTCCTCAAATTAGAAGGGAATATTTAGCCCGTGAGGTCAGTGAGGACGATTGTACTGCACTTCCTGTCATGGAAATTGCATGTACTTTCTTGTAAGTCGCTTTGGATAAAAGCGTCTGCTAAATGAATAAATGTACTTCGCCTTTGTCTCACTTGGTGTCTCTCTCAGTCCAAGAAGCCATCTACTGGCTACTGGTAACTTTGGTAGGAGAGCTTGACAGGACTCTTAAACTCCTGACAGGGCTAATAGGTATGTATTGACTCTGAGCGGGTTGGTACATGCATTACCAAGTTTCTAACTTCAAATTTCGATTAGGTTGGTAAATTAGAATTCAGGAATATTAATTCACGGTGTGATTTAAATGATTCTTACCATTTTAGTAGACTTTTTGTCTTTAACTGATTGCTGGGCTTTGCCAATAACTGCTTATTCACTGATTGAAACCCATAACCTTTGTTTTTCTAATATGTTAGAGATATGGAGTTTGGGGTCTCCAGCCTGTCACTGATACTAACTGTGTTCCCTTTTAGCTTTACGTGGGTGGAAATGCTGCTCTCATCAGCCAGAAACTTGCTTCCTATCCAGAGCTGATGGTAGGTTGGAAATCAGTGTTAAGGCTGTTCTGTAGGATGCACTGGCTGATACATCTGTGACAGTTAAGGATCAACATCATGTGGATACCCACATGTAGCTTTAGGCTTGTTTTATACTCCTCTTTGTACAAATCATCAGTACACATAATATACTACAGTATATAACCCCATGCCTAGACTAACTAACTAATAATGCATGAAACGACTCTATGCACAAGCCTACTTCATACATTATCTCTGCGAGAGGGTGATCCCTGACAGCAAGAGTGTTGTTTAGGTTCTACTGTGTGGTCCTGTGGGACCTAAACTGCACGAGATGCTGGATGAGCAGATTGTTGTGCCTCCTGAGTCTCTTCAGGAAATGGATGAATATCACCTTATTCTGGAGTACAAGGCAGGTAAGATGCATGATCAACTTTGTCATACAGGCTTCGACATTTTTTGATCCATACAATTACACTAGATGTATGTGAACAGATGGAATGGCAGACACATGATGTGACATGCCAAAATTCCCAGAGTTTAAATTGAACAGCTTTGCATTTTTGTCAGAGGTGTGTCACACATGCCTGTACTTGTGACTGAAATAGTTTTTGTCCAACCATCATATTGGTGTGTTTTGTGCCTTCATTATAAGTGTCATTTAAAATGTTTCAATTGTCATTGTTTGACAGCCTGGAAGTTATTGTATTCTACAAGTTATCATAATGTATTATAAGTATTCCCACTTATGTGAACACCCTTGTTCCTCCTGTGTTCAGGGGAGCAGTGGGGTCTGACTCGAGCACCCCAAGCCAACCGCTTCATCTTCTCCCATGATGTGTCCAACGGGGAAATGCGTGCACTGAAGACGTTTGTGGCCAGCCTGGAAGAGTTCCAGCCAGACCTGGTGGTCCTCTCAGGCCTGCACATGATGGAGGGGCAGGGGAGGCACATCTGGGACGACAAGCTCAAAGAGGTCTGTCACAGAAAACTAACCAACTGAAGATTTTTTGTTTTTGGACAAAAACAGTTTTTGTCCTCTCCTTAGTGACTTTGTCATTCTGGTCCGAGCATCAGTACCCTGTGTTGTCAGGAGAGTTACTTTTCTTTGTGTGTAACTGAACCCTGTGCCTGGTCCCCCGGGGGCTGGTGGTGTGTGCCTCAGGCAGTGGCTTCCATTTCCGATGTCCGAAATCAAGTCCCCATCCACCTGGAGCTGGCAAGCATGACGGACAAAGACTACATGAACCGTGTCATGCAAGAGGTAAATGTGTAGGTTTAACACTATGAAGCAGAAAAGTCTGACATTTTACAGAATGACCTCAGCTGGTGCGTCTGTCCCTCCTCATACAAACGGTGTTGGATGAACAACATCCATATTTCACAGTCATTGACCGTCGGCAAGCAGAGATGCCATATTTTAAAATGACTGTATAGTGTAATGCTAATGCCTACTAAGGGTGCTTTGCTGCTGTTTCCTGTTAGCAGGTCATACCTATGGTCTGCTCCATTGGCCTCAATGAACAGGAGCTGCTGTTCCTGTCCCAAGCTGGTTCAGGACCTCACTCAGAGATGACCTCCTGGAAGGGGATTCCAGACGTGGGCCGCGTCAGCGATATCCTTCTGTGGATCCTGGAGACCCATGGGCACAGCGACCCTGAGGCGGAGGCCGACCTGACGCGCATCCACTTCCACACCCTCGCTTACCACGTCATGGCCACGGTGAACGGCCACTGGGACAACCAGCCAGCGGCAGTCATGGCTGGCGCTCGCGTAGCCAGCACCCAGGCCTGTGGTCTCCAGACGGTGGACGTCAACAAGGTAGTTCTCAAAGCCCCACTGGAGTTCTATAGCTCCAACCACGAGCCTAGGGAGATCCTAACTCTAAACCCAGGTGACCCTGTCACAGTGTGGCATCGTGGCAACGTGACCTTCTACCTCACACCCGTGCTGGTCTGCAAGGAGCCACTCCGGACAGTGGGGCTTGGGGATGCCATCTCTGCAGAGGGACTGTTGTACTCTGAAATTAGGCCGCAGCAGCCTTTTCTAGATTAGCGCTCCCTTAACAACAAAGTGTTGAGTCGACTCATGGCTCCATAGTGATGTGACAGTCTGGGGTTTGGCTCAGTTTGTAATGGTTAATTTTTAAGCAATTTGGACAAACACAAACTGCACGAACATGTACTGTGCCTTGATAAAGAAACCCACCCCCACCATGCTTCCCACACTTTGTAACATCAAGTCTTCCATTTTTTTATTGATTACATCAAAGATACATTGAGTAAAACATTTAAGGTAAAAGAGTCTTTGTGGAACAGGTATCAGCTATAAGCACATATATTGCATATTGTGTCATATTGCAGGGTTTCCAATCATGAGAATAACTTCAACTCTTAAGTGTGTTTAATACAATTTCCAGTAGTCCTCTAAATTTGACCAGCATTAGGCTTATGTTATCTCATTACATTAATTTGCCAGTTGAACAAGTGCTATACAGAGCATATCTAGGCCAACTGATGATAACCTACTAAGACTTGACAGTCATTTAATTACAATGAAGAGATTATTTAATTAAAAAGCATTACAATTATTAAACTACAGAATGTCTCAATAGAAGCTGAAAATTTGATACTGTTGTGGGAGGGGTTGGTCTCATTATCATGGCATGTAAATATGCAAAACAATGTTGATAATACTGTATAGGTAATTATAGAAATATCATCTAGGACATAAACATCATCCTGCCTGTGCTTCCTGTTCAAGCTGCATGCAGGTCTTGACACTTTTTTTTTTTATCTTCTTTTTTTGTCACATTCATAAACTACAAATTTACAAGAAAATTATGACAGAGAAGAGCAGTGATCTATCCAACCCTGAATAACTCCTAACATACATCTTTACTGTAGGTTTACTTTGCATATATTTGTAAGCTTTGCACAAAGCTAATAGATAAAGTACATACTGTAGACCCTCCAGATATACTTCAAATTCTATGCAAAATCCATAATGGACTCAAACTGAGTGGACATATGCAGGATTGTACCTTTAGATCTGCAGTTAGTGTTATCTCAAAAGGCAGAGAACCACATGCAAATTATTTTAACAGATGCTAATGAAATACTTTTCTTTCTGTTCTCATAAGTCATTAATACTCCCAACGAATACCTGTCCTCGTGAATATCGTGTAGAAACAATGTATTCATATGATTAATTTGTTGCGTTCAAATATTGCAGAAACATGAAAGAACAAAAATAGTTTTTAATGCAAATAAATGCTTAGATTTTTTCTCGTGAACCTCCATTTGAATCACTCCAGAACTAGTGTGCCTACTCATAGAAAATTATATTTCCATGTGACATTTATGTTGAAAGATGGGAAAACGCATCTGAGGTGGTCAGTAGTTTAGTTGGTTAAAAGGCCAACTTGGGCCTTTATTTAAGCAACACCAGCTCCCCTGGCAGGACAACCTGTACATTTACCTGATATGGACATTTACTTGATAGCCATCTCAAAATATGTACCGGTTTCTGTTCCCAGTGTTCCTCATCTCATGAAATTGTGTTTGATGTATTAGTCATTAGTATATTTGATTCTCTAAACATCATATCAATCATTGACATTTTAGTCTTTTACCATTTAGCTTGTCTTGCTTGCCAGTCACAGTGAAGCTTAGCAGCTAGCATTACCTCTAAACCTTGTTAGGCTAATCTTTTGCTAGTATTTCTGTTAGCTTGTGCTGTTATTGTTACTGCATGATTGTATTTGGTTGGTGGAATGTACTCCAACAGATTGGAGGAAGTATATGATCATTGGTACAGTCTCATATGGAATCACAGAGCAATGGATCATCAGCTTGGCTGTTGCACTAGGGTGTCTTAATGTAAAGTCTGGATGAGAGACTGATTATATAAGAATAATTTTATCTCCATTCATGAAGATGAAAGCAGTCTTAACTCATATGACAGCTTGTCTCCTATCTGAGACTAAATCTGTAGGGACATTTTCTATAGAAATTGATATTTAGTGAGCACTATGTTAAGACTTTCTTACTAAACAAAATGTTAAGTTGGTACCCTTTAAACATACATGGTTCTTGTGTGGTAACCAGCCGGTCTTCATGTGCTTACATTAAATTATTATAGGGAATAAAACCTTCCTTCCTTCTTTTTCCTTTTTTTTTTTTTAAAGAAAAACTTACCTATTGTACTGTTAAGATTGAAAATGTAAAGCAAATATGTTTTTGGGGGGGGGGGGCCTACCTTTTGTTTGTATGATGTTTGTCCTTACATTCTGCAATAACTGTTTACCATTAGTCAACCATTCTCATTGTGTCAAGAAGGTAGACCAATTCAGATTAAAAGTACTGGTAACCTTTCTCGGATTGAAATCTTCTTCTCTGGTGCTTGTTTTATACAGTGCGCTAATTACACAATATAATCAAATACAAATAATCGAGGGGGGTCAACTTCTCCAGGGGGTCAACTTCTCCAGGGTGAAAAGTAGTATTTATCATTATAGGTAAGAACGATATATAATTGTATCGACCCCCCCTCCCGGACCTGTTGTTTTAAACTCTTTTGGGGGATCCAAGTCTTAATTAGGGGGGTCAAACCCCCCCCAAGGCCCCCCGTAATTCAAACCATGGTTTTATATTTTTATGTCAAAATAGAATTAAAAAATATAGCCGTGGGTGGGTTCAAGCCAGCACAAGTTGGGTTTTTTGCATTTTCACAATTAGAATAAAATGTGTTTTTAAGAGTCTATAGTCTACTTGGCTTGAACCCCTACTGTAAATACTAGTATCCATATTCATACTTTAAAGGAACTTTCACAAACAGCACTCTAACTACGTTGGAAATGTATCCTGTTGTCAAATATTCCCAACATAGTTATAAATTCGTTTTTTTTTTCTATGGTACTGACTATGCATACATCACGAGCGTTTTACGCGTTACAATATTCAATTGGCTTTCAGATTGAAAGGTGAACCAATCAAAGTGAAATTCGTCTCCTCTGCGATGAGCTGCATGTTTGGAATGGGCGTGGTAAAGCTCACATAGCAAACTACGGTCTCCTCCCCGGATATCCACTTTTCTCCCCGGCACATATAGGTCAGCCGCCACGGCTACATTTTCACTGGTTCATGGTTCGTATCTACGAGAAGAGGATGAAGTTTCTAGTGGCAGTCACAATTATAGTGGGATCAGTGGTTTTTCTGCTGTTTCCCAGCGGTTCAGACGCTGACGAGAAAAAGAAAGGGCCTAAAGTATCGGCCAAGGTAAGCGAAGCCTGCATTGCGAGGCAACTAAGCTAGCCTAGCTACGTTAGCTATCTTCCCCTGCCATAGTTATACATTGTTGGCTTGGCAATTTGGTTACCTGTCGAAACCAATGACGATCAGATCAGTTTTTGGCAACTTTAACAGAACGTCGTTTGCATGGAGCATGGAACAAAACTATCAGCTGGTAATATGCAATACTAGTGCCAGGAGTAGGAGAGCGCGACCAAACCTATAAATTATCGAATTCGAAATGTGACATCCTTTAAATTGCATAGCATGCCATTTTAACTACATATTTCCTGAACACAACGTAATTTAACTTAACTTAATGTTAAGCCATTATGGTTAGTACCACAACAGAGCATTGGTGTACCGGACAATAAGATGCTATTTAGCAACACAGCTAGTATGGCCACGTCGACTAGCTTTGTAGAAACCTGGGCCTGCATTTCCTGCCTCCCTAGTTACCATTTCCGCCACGTTGGGAAAGATGGTGGCTGACAGCCTCTTTAAACTTGAATAGTTAGCGTGTTTCCTTTTTTATATTGAATGATTTGGTATTTGACCATTTGTCGTGTCTGCTCAGACAGCATTGATGTATGAACCTCTACCCTGCAGGTTTATTTTGACATCCGAATTGGAGACGAGGATGTTGGGCGAATTGTTATCGGTTTGTTTGGGAAGACTGTTCCCAAAACGGCCGAGAACTTCATGGCCTTGGCGACTGGAGAGGTAGGCGTTTGATCTCACTGGTGCAGTTAACCCCCCCAAAACGTGTAGCGTTATGGGTTATGCACCAGATTTATTCGAAAATTACACAAGGAACGGATTTTTATATTTTGTTTAAGCTTGATATAATTGAAAGGGTAATCTTGTTAACACTTTTTGGTCATTTAATATGATGTATCACAGCCACTGCAGCATCTCTTCCAATTAAGAGATTTTGCCCCCCAAAGTTTTGTTTAACTTTTTGGTGATGTAACTGAATGTGTCCTTTTGACGATCTGACAATTACTGACATTCTGTATTTATCCATCCCACCTAAACAGAAAGGATTTGGCTTTAAGGGCAGCAAATTCCACAGAGTTATCAAGGACTTCATGATTCAGGGTGGAGATTTCACCCGTGGAGATGGCACTGGAGGTAATCTCAGCACAGACATTTAAAATATGTCTGACAGTGGTGGGTACTTAGTGCATGTAAGTCTTCAATGAGTACCTAACAAGTTTTTTTTGTGATATAAAAAAAAAAAAAAAAAAAAAAAAAACAGCACTTTGAATCCAAGATGACACAATGTGGGCTGTTGGTGTGCAAAGTACCACAACAATTGCAATTGTATGAACTGTTAACATTGGCTCTTTTTCGTAGGCAAGAGCATCTACGGAGACCGATTCCCTGATGAGAACTTCAAGCTGAAGCATTATGGCCCTGGTTGGCTGAGTATGGCCAATGCTGGGAAAGATACCAATGGCTCTCAGTTCTTCATTACCACCATTCAGACACCGTGGCTGGATGGGAAACACGTGGTCTTTGGCAAAATTCTGGAGGGCATGGTGAGTCTTATCTGCACACATTAAGAGGCTCACCCCGAACAACTGTAAATTACAACTTTTGGAAAGATGTTGGCTTTCACTTCACTGTATTAGCTTAATCATCTGTCTTTTTTTCAACAACTATTCAAGCAGAATGTCAAGATGATGTACAGTGTCACTTAGATGAATGGTCTGTGATACTAGATTGATAACTAACAAGTAGTTCTATCGGAACAATTATGGGTAAATCCTCTTGGGCAGTTATGCAAAAGCTTATTAGAAACTGCCCAGACACTGACTCATTCAAAAACCAAATCCCAAAACAAGATGACTGAGTTTGCTGCATTTCAGAATCAGTCTCCAGAGTTGGTCTTTAAGTCTTATGTTTACTATGGAAAACAAACAATCATGTGTGGATCCTAACATGCCTCATCCACAGGATGTGGTGAAGAAGATCGAAGCCACAAAGACAGACGGCCGGGACAAGCCTCTTAAAGACGTCACCATCCATGACTCTGGCACGATAGCAGTGGAAAAGCCATTTGCCATTGCCAAAGAGTAGTACTCCTAGTGAGTCCACCCAGAAACAGGACTGGGGGGGGGGGGGGGGGGGGGGGGGGTGGAAACAAATGACACCTTGTTTATTTCAGTCTTTTTTCTTTGTGAGCCCTCTGGTCCCCCAGGCTGCCTCCTCTGGTGGAGGTGGCCTCTGGGGGCCATGACAACGCCAGACCACAAGATGGTGCACTGGGCCCATTTCCATTAAGGCATTCCATCAAGTCACTCAGCTTTTGTGTGGTTATTTTATAAGGGATCTTTATTAAAAGATTCAGATTTTTGTTAGTGAGGTGTGGACAGTTTCCTTTTTCAATTTCAAGCAGTTCAAGTTTTCACTGAGGGGGTAACATTTTGTTCCATACAAGGTCTAGTAATTGAGGACAACCCATTTAACCATTCATCCCAATGAGAATGTCATTATAGAATAACCCTAACATGACATTTACTAATTTGGCAAGTACAAGGCACCAACATTTGTTCAATTCACTTCTGAAAATTTGTATGCAAAATTATGCTGTCCCTTGGTACAGTGCTGAAAGAGCTGAAGCTTCTAGTCAAATACAGGCACTGAGAGGGTCTGGTCTGGAGGGCTGGGGCTGGGCTGGAGGGCTGGTGTTGGCTGTGAAGCTGACCCGGATGTTTCTGTGGTACAAGCCCTGGAAGACTCCATCCGCAACAATATCAGGAAGGTCTGTTAAAGGGGAACAAAGATTTGGAAAAATAAAATGCATCTTTTGGATTTAATTGGGTAAACATTTAGAGGCTGTCATACCTGAGGCAGAGACTTTAAGATAGGGATCCTTGCAGAATCCAAGCACCTGATGTTGCAGCTGACAGCTAAGGGATGAAGGAGAAGTGTGTTTAAATTGAATTCTGGTTTCTTTTCTTCACTATGGGACTACGACTATAGAGCTCATGGGACCGATGCATACATTAACATCTGTGCGATCCATAGATTAATACAAATAAACAGTTGGGACAGAAGAGGTGTTTTGTCAGTGTTCATATATGGGCCAGAGCATATTTTATAATAACTACATCTACAGATGTAATAACTACATCTGGAAGGAATCGATCCAACAAGCCAAAATGCATCACAGTTCTGTTGCAAAGAAACTTGCCAGTGCTTACAAACACTTCATAATGGGGATAAAATAACAGTCAATTTCAACATGGCCAAACTAGACAAAATGCGTGACTGGGTAATTAGGGAGATTACTTGTATCTATAGGATCATATATAAAGTCAGAGCTCACCTGTAGCTCTGAGGACCCATATTGTCCAGTGACCTGAAATGAAAGGAGTAATGTATGTGTTGATTAGCCTCGATATGGTCAGGTAATGTAAGAATGGAGGGAATGGGAACAGTGTTTCGTGTGACAGTAGTGTGGTTGTCACTAGGAGGAGACATACTCAAGGCTTAGGCTCAGCTTGCTCCCTGAATGGAAGTGTTTGATATCCAGAAAATCAAGTACAATCTGGGGAACTTCATCATTTTGGTAGAAGATCTCCTACAAAGAGGTCAGTGTCAGTACAGAATGGGACATCTAACCAAACTATACTCTTCATTATACAAAATATGCAACTGAATTAAGGCAGATTAGGTATCTGCTTTAAGAAGAAATGTGTGTGCAGTGGATCACAAGTTGAAATTGCAAGGCAAGTATAAAGCTTATAAAATGTATATTCCAATTATTATTTTACTGCAATGAATTACTGCACAGGGAGTTCACCCAATATTAACCCATATAAAGCTTAATTTCTGATTAATTTTAACACATTTTACATGCTTGTCCATTTAATTGTTCAGTGTTTTAATAGCATCAAAATAAATGTGTTAATGAGGGATTTCAACTATTTAAAACCGAAACTAAATTTTAATCCATGTTCCATACCTGAATGTAGTCTTCCAGTTCCTGCCTTCTCTGTTCCAAAGGTTTAGTTCTTAAATGAGGGTGTCTCTTACTAGGGAAGTCTGGGGTTGGTACGATCTTCCTCAGCTACACAAACATTTGTTAATACAGAATAATACAGGACTTGTATTATTTTGCAATTCAAAGCAGCTGACTAATTTTAATTCAAGAGCAGCTTTTGTTTTATTCTATGAGGGATGTTTCTATTTAAAACCAGAGTTTGTCTCCTTATGAGAAGCCAAGTCACATGTCTTACCTTTCTGTGCAGGTTCTGGAATTCACTGTGTCTTCTCAGCACAAAGTGTTTCCTGCCATTGAACAAGATCTCAACTCGGAAAAGCTGTGAACAGTGGAGTGACTAGGGTTTGCTTGGTTTTACGATGCATTTCATGTCAACACTCAATATAAATTCAATCTAGCACAGTTCACTCTGACCTATTAACAGTGACAGCTCAACAGCTGGTCCACATAGACAGAACCTTCTGCAAGAACACAAATCATTTTGTTTGTCCACAAGTTGAGAGAAAACAGTTACTCGTAGAATCATTTTGTCTTCATAGTACAATTTAATATAAAACATTTGATCAGGGATGTGCTAAACTGACTATCTGCATATGGTGTTTACATGACAGACTTTTTGAAAAGAGGTCCTATGTGACAGAAAGTGCAGTTCTCCATCAAAAATTTTAAGAGTAAATGTGATGACTCTAGACCAGGACAGATCACGCTCTTAAAGCACACCATTATCAGATCAGTGCTTATAGAGTTTGCTGCCTTCAACATTTTGCAGTTTCCAAGGAAACACATTACCCTTTAGACTAACTGGGTTGTTGGCCCAGAGGAATGTCAGCTAGATCACATGTCGGTTTTAGACACTGGCCTAGGGAATGCAGACAGATTCAAGTTGAATACTTAGGGAACAGATGAGATATTCACAATAAATGCATCGAATGGCTTTATATGTACATATACAGACTATTATTTATGACAAACATTTGTAAAATGTACATAGGCTCTTTTGTACTGCAAATACGTTAACAATATATGATTTCAATTAAGTTTATAGATAAAAAAAATCTAAAATAATTTCATTGAGAAATTACACCAGATGTCTATTTATCTGGAGTGCATTTATTATTGTATACAAAAACTGAAACAGCACAATTCTAAAATGTTTGCATACCGTACATTATTTCAGCTAGTTTGAGTCACTGTGGCAAATAACGACGACTGCAGGTGATATTTTAGTTCGGTTGGAAACGTCACATAGGATAACTGTTTTTCCAGAAATATTGGACATGAAAGATATAAAAACATGAATTGATACTGCATCAATACTGGCTTCATTAATTGGTAATATTGAGAAATGCATCAAGTCAGGATTTTCTGGTGAAAAGTTGTGGATTATGTTACATGAATTTCCATTTTGCGGCTTCTTCACACTCGATGTGATACAATTATATAGCCTACAACAGTGGTTTTCAAGTTATTTCAACTGATTTCGGATACCCGGTTTCATTTTACCGATGAAATTGCACGTCTTAAGCATGATAAAAAAAAAATCTAAAGTATCTACTGTAGTGACTCAAAGTTGGCTAATTGTTTACTGTAGTCTACAAAATCTGCTCGGAAAATATCAATGGAAATTGATATGGAAAATGGAAATTACTAGCGTCAAAGCATTAGGCAAATTTGCCTCAACAGGTAGAAGGTGTATTATCGTCGACTGGACCAGGTGAAACAGTAGAATAGCCTATAGGCAATTATTGCAGACAAATAAGACCCTCATATGTTTGCTTTGATGTTATAGCCTGTAACAAACACGTTTAGTTTGATTTAGGCTACATTGTTGTCTGCTATGTAGTCGTTCAACTGTTGTCTATTCGACAGTATTCGACAGCTTTCCCTCCCGTTGCCTAATGGAAAACGGTACGGGCTAACCCACTTCCTAGTTGACTTGTTTGTACACCGTATGTTTGAATAAAGGGGTCCAATTAATCGTGTAGGTCTATTTAAATACATAAAAATCCATCAAAAAGTCGATGAAACAGGCTTTCCCTTAATTTAATTGTGCACGCTTTCTTTTTTTCACATAAATGAAGTCGCTGCTAAAAGGTGTGATCTGTTCATAATGTTACCTGATTAGAAAATGTGTTTGTCGAGGTATAGGCTAGTAAGAATAAATCGCACAATTATTCTTACCTTTCTTAACTTTCCCGATTCGTCGACCTCCTTCTCGAGCGATGGAATCAATATTCCAATCATAGGTGATATTTTGGGGATCAGCTTTATGCTTCACACATGCAGATACCAAAAGGTTCCGTTGACAACTGTAGGCGACTGTGCACTCGCGTGTACTCCTCCTGTTGCAGCCCTCTCTCACTTCTCTTAATTGGCTAGAATAAACCTATATAAGGGAAGCTCAAACTGGGAACGAAGAGAAATGTCTTTATTTAAACTATGATTCTGGGTTAATGAATAAATGCAGATTCGTTATATTGATTCCACATCACTGAAATTTAGGCTATTCGATTGTGAAACAAACTGAGTCTAAAGTGATATTTTGACTCTTGTCTTGAGTCCGAATTATTTTTGATTTGATGGGTAGACGGGATCTGAATCATAGTTCAGTTAATTTACTAATTAATTAGGCTAAATGTAGCCTAATTTAGACTGGAGTTCTGAGCTACAACTGTAAAAGTATTATGTAGCCCAGGCTACTTTCTGATCTAGTTGACTTCCATAAGCAACCGAGATGGTTTCACTTCTTAAAGTAGCCTAAACCACGAGGTGAATGTTACTGAAATAAGATCTTCCATGTTCAAAAAACAGATTTTTCCTCAAATAAATCTTAATGGAAACACATTCTTCTCATAATATGAGAAGTTATCAGAGATGGGATGTAACAAAGTACAAATACTACCCTTATCACACTATTACACTTTGTACACTTATTACATTGTTGTTACACAGGTTTTACACTGCTATTACACATTTATTATGTTGTTATTACACTGTTACTACACTTTAGTTTTTTTATTCTGTTAATGTTATTACTGTTACAGTTATTACATTATTACACTGTTATTACGTGATTACACTACCATGACACTGATTACACTGTTACATTGATGCTGAGAAAGTAGTGAAGTACTTCAGTAGGTTTTTCTGGTATCAGTACGTTATTTCACAATTTTTTACTTTCACTCCATATATTTTTTACACAAATATCTGTACTTTCTACTTCTTACTTTTTCAAGCCAGACTCGTTACTTTAGTTTTATTCTGTATTTGGTGGCATGATCTCTCTCCTCTCACTGTGCGTGAAAAAAAAAGTTTTTCCTTTTTCTTCTTCATACATTACCTTACATAGTAATAGCTACTTTAGAAAAGTGTTTTGTATTTTAATGGTACGTTATGGATGAGACAGAGGGAGTTAGCAATGTCGACATGACTGAGAATAGAGACATTCCTGATCATCCATGGCCATATATGAGGGAGATGTTCGAAATTGTCGGGGTCATAAAGGATTCCTGGAGAATGCGCTGCATGTCTATAGTGTCTTTTTGTATTAATGTATTATTATGATGTGAGGTCCAGTTACCAGTGTGACACTAAAACATGTAGTAGTAATGGGTACTTTTTACTTAACCCTCGTGCTGCCTTCGGGTCACATGACCCAAAGGTTCATAACGAACCATCGTTGTGTTTACCCAATTTTACCCAATACAAAAACAAATAAAAATAATTTTCTTTTAACCATTCCAATGTGGGGGGTCTGAGACAGCCCGACAGTTAAAAGAAAATGCTTCACTTTGTTTTTGTATGAGGTAAATTTGTCGCAATACGAAGGTGGGTCACAATGACTGATGGGTCAGAATGACCCGAAGATAACACAAGGGTTAAGTATATGTCAGAGCCCACACTTCTTTACTTTAACTTGAGTGAAAAAGGGTAGTCAGTACTTCAACTTTTACCAGAGTCTTTTTAAACAATAGTATCTGTACTTCTACTTGAGTGAAAGATGTGTGTACTTATGCAGGTAACCTCACATTGTCAAGTTGAATAAACACCAGAAGGGACCAAAGAGAGTTGAACTACAAATTATATTTTATTTTAAGCAATATTGGCAGTGTCATTGTGAAAAGTAAAAACAATTATCATCTGACCTTAGATACAGAGCTGCTAGCTTTTTGTTGCGTCTAATCTCCCATTTCGTCAATTTATGAAAACATTGTGATTTTACAGACTGTAACGTTCAATACAATTTCAGTCATAGGTGAGCCTCTGATTGAATATCTGGAGGTCACTACACCAGAGTGGGTTTTAGATCAACTGTGATTTTAGAGTCAGTTCAGTTCACCTGGTGACTGGTTGGCTCTCTGTAAGAGACATGTTTTGAACCCATCCGTAAACTACAACTATAAGAAATATATTTATACTAAGTCAACAACCTGTACATGTACAGTATGGTAGAACTCTATATCCATATTTTCTACAAGTTTGCATTCTTTGTGAAATCATAATAATAGTTGTAATCCTTGGCTCTGAGCCTTATAGGTGGTTGTTTGATCAAATGAGGATCAAATAATTTGTCAATACATTTTGAGTTAGCCGTCCGTATTTGGAAAAGTCAAGTGGCTAATCAACAATGGCCTACATCTCTAAAAAGGAAATGCACATTGTTAGCCCTTGGTAAACTAGGGCTAACAATGTGTTACAGATAGAAGACTCCAAAAACAATAAAGTAAAGGGTTGGGCCGCATGGCGATGCAAAGGAAGAATACTTTAAAAAGCAAGACATTTATTAGCGAAAAAGAGGCTATAGAAATGACAACATCCACACAGGACTTTCCTGCTTTCCACCTATTGTGTTTTGAATGCAGTGAAGAGGGTGTGTGTGTTGGAGGTGAGGTATTTTGAACAACTATGGAGTTGTGTTGACAACTATATTGTTTTTGTAAGTTCTTCCACAACTGCATTCAAACTGTTCTGGATGGTGGCTGTGTTATCTGTGGGGCTGTTTAATGTGAAACTTGTGTTAACACAGAACAGTGATATTAATCATATCAAAAACAGTCTGGATTTAACTCAACGTGGAACAGCATATCTATATTTGTTATGTCTCTCAAATGATGCCAAATGGCTTCAGGCATCAGCACCTACTAAATATATGAAAAGTTCAGACTTCTAATGACTCCAGACTAACAGTCCTCTCTCCACCCATCCACTGGAAAGACTTGGAACATGACCAATGCTTGATGCATGGCAACCATTTTCACACCCAACATATAAACTCAGAAGTGTATTGTGTTGCACTGTGTTCATGGGGTTGAACCTTCAGATCTTTTTTTTTTAAGAAGTACTTTCAAAATCAGTGCTCCATAAAGAGCTTGATATTTAGATTAGGTCCCATTTGAAACCTACACACACTTTGTACATCTGTTTGACGAGATAACCTAGATGTAAACAATATTCACCGCAGATGTGTAAGATCTCTGGATCAAGCAACGCCCTAAACCCGGAAAAAACGGACTTGTGTAATCATTCACTACATTTATAAAGACATATAAACACCTTGCAACCAGACGTATCCACACCCATCGCACAAGAGCGTAATATTTGTTTATCCAATAAGAAAATATATGTGGCAAGTTAAATGAAAAATATACAATTATTAATACAACAATTAGTGAAGAGTTCTATATATTTTTTGGGTGATTAAAAACTTGATTGTAATATCATTTTCCCTTTCCAGAACATCCTCAGGTTCCATCCTTGGTTTATAGAAGAGAGGTCAAGTGTATGAAAAAGGCAACCTCCTGTGTTGTTTAAACTTCCTTCTAAAAGTCTGGAAAAAGGCCAAATCATGCAATCGCTTTCGCCTCTGGCAGGAACGCCTCCCAGTACTTTATCAACTAAAACAAAGAAGAGAAAACATTTTAAGGGTTATATTACATCCTGATGTTCCCAACCTCGGCTGGAGATGTTCACTGCATTACATCCATCCTTACAGGTTTTTTTTTTTCTTCTCCAACCGAAGTTAGGATTATTATTTAATTTCTATTTTGTTTATGACAATGAGCAGGAAGTCACCTGTTGCTGAGACGTAAGAAGAGACTCCAGATATTTGACAATCAGTCTTTTGAAATCTCTGGCCTTCTCTTTCTGCAAAATACAAATACATGGAAAATAATACATTTGCGATTACTTACTAAAAAGATAAATAAGGACCATTGGTACTTCATATTTCTTCCACCCAGGCAACAAAGAAACGCAGAAAAATGTAATCGTTGGAGTTGTACCTCAAAGCGGAGGACTTCCTTGCGGACAGTAGCAGACACTCTGTCAAAGTCTCTCTCGTACTGCGTCACCTTGGCTTCCCACTGTAAAAAAACAAGTCGTGAACTATGAGTTTTCATCTCATGAAAACATGACGGCCACATTCTCTCCCTTTCTGTCTTACTTTCTCCCCCTCCCCTCGTACACTCCTCATCTGGGTTTTGTCCTATCATCACATATGCAAAGACTGTAGGTCTTGAGATTTGACCTTCAGCAGTGCCATGCTGTGTGTGTTTGTAGATAAGGTCCTGAATACTGTTCAGGGGTCGTGCTTGTAAATCAAGCTGTAGGAAATACTCTCGACTCATTTCTGGATGACTCAGCAACATTTTCATCTGAGCTACTACTTACTATGCAACAAAGTGGAGTTTATAATGCAGACAACATGTTTTCCTTTGTTAATCCAGTAAATTGCAGTCGGCTCTGTAATAGTGAATGTCATCTTTATTTCCGTTTGTGCCTTTACCTATTATAGTGCTTTGTGTCTGGTTTTTGACCTTCGCATAAATCTACCTTTTGAATGACTAAGACCTGGTAGGATATCTGCTTTGTACCTCTGAGATCTCTTCCTTGGCCTGCTGCAGCTTGTCGGGTTTGTTGGCCCACAGGAGTTTGGCTTCAGTCTCACGCTTCTTCTGCAGCATGTTTTGAGCATCCTGCCAGCGTTGCCACACTTTCATTCGCTGATCAAAAGATGCCTGTGGGACACAGGTGAAACTGCCTGCTAACTGCACTGTAACAAGAGAGTAGTCCTATTTCACAGGTGAAACTGCCTGCTAACTGCACTGTAACAAGAGAGCAGACCTATTTCACAGGTGAAACTGCACTGTAACAAGAGAGCAGTCCTATTTCACAGGTGAAACTGCCTGCTAACTGCACTGTAACAAGGGTCAGTCCTACTTCGTATCAAGGCAGGAAAATGTTTCTATATTGTTCTTGTTTTAATCTCTATGGTTACGACATCTGTCACCCTCACCTAAAGCAATGCAGCAATATTAGCTTTAACTGATCAGGAATTGCACTGGGACACTGGTGTGCCGTTTGTAGTTTGTCTTTACCCTGACAGAGCCTAGCAGACGGATGTAGTCGGCTAGCATCTCTGCGAAGCCAAACGAGTCGTTGGAGGCCTGATCCTGGTGGAGCTGCTCCATCTTGTCCTCCACCTCAGCCAGCTGAGAGAGGGCGCGGGACAGAGCTGTGTTGTCCTCAGAGCTGCCCAGCATGGCCACGCTCTTGGCAAAGCCAGCCGTGTTCACAGACAGCTCTGAGGCATGAGGACACAAGAGAAGATTTGTATGAATAGAGGAACACACTTGTTCCACTTGGAGTCATTTCCTGTCAGGTGAGCAGACTATAGCCCCTTCATCCCCTCAATATGATTGGACTGTCCCCCCCCATGACCACTCCCCTGCATAGAACACCCCCTCCTATAGAAATCACAAACACGTAAATGGAGTTGATGAATGACTAACCTTTCCTGTGGTTAACCAGAGACTCCACCATGACATGGAGCTTCCTCAGCTGCTGGTCCTCACTCTCCACCTCCTGCAGCTTCTCCTCAAACCACTGCAACCAAGACAGACCAACCTCTCAAACCACTGCAACCAAGACAGACCAACCTCTCAAACCACTGCAACCAAGACAGACCAACCTCTCAAACTACTGCAACCAAGACAGACCAGCATCTCAAATCACTGCAACCAAGACAGACCAACATCTCAAATCACTGCAACCAAGACAGACCAACTTCTCAAACCACTGCAACCAAGACAGACCAACATCTCAAATCACTGCAACCAAGACAGACCAACCTCTTAACAGATGCACCGTTTTGTTCTTAACAGATACACTGTGTTTTAGTATGTAGGGCAGGGATCAGCAATAAGGGCTTTTGTTTGAATTATGCAGTATCAATTATAACAATATCTTCCTTGTAAATTTACAAAAATGTCCCTGTTTAAACCCCTACTCCCATGTACCCTCATTAATGACTGAGCAAATGAATCACTCGTCGTATGATAACCTATAGCTTATTCCTAAGCAAGCACACCAAATGTGTTTATGTTCAAAGTCCTGGGAGCTCTTAATGATTGTTCCCTTCATGTACCAGAACACCTCATGTACCAGTACACCAAATTCAATTAAAACACCATTAGGCTACATATCACCTTGATCTTTGAAAAGGAATACTCACAACATCCGATTCGTTCATCTTGATGGTCATCTTACTGACAGCGTCAGTGGCCTTAGAGATCATCTTAAGAAATCCAGCACCGCTCAGAGCTTGGGTGCTCACAGCTCTGGGCAACTTCAACACAAATATATACACTTATTATGTCTCTGCTGGCTACTCAACTGATTTTGTAATGTACCAAGAAGTGGCCTGTGAGTTATCCACAAACCTGATGAGTCCTCATAGTAAATGTGTTTTATGATGATATTCAGAAATGATTGAATGAGGAAGAGGGACAGGTTCTCTTATATGTTGCCCAAGCCTTAACTGTAAATAGAAATGTGTTCAACTGACAGCCCTAGTTAAGTAAACATAACAGGTTTCAGATCACCTGCTCATTCTCACCGCTCCCAGTTCTGGGATCACCAAACTCATTTTGGTAGTCTAATTTTATAAAGACTTCTCCTGACCTAAACACTTCTTCAGTTTGGAGGGACTGAACAAATTTCCCCCCAAATAATCTCAACGACAATTTCAAATGGACAACACAATTAACACAATCTCACTTTTATGGACCAAGTGATGCAAACCTGTACCCAAACTTGCCTTAGCACGAAAATTTGCATCACTTACCTCCTCCCTCTCCAAGAACTCTCTGACATCAGGGTCCTGTAGCAAAGATGGGTGGCAAACTACCCGCTGCAGATACCTGACAGGTGACAAAATAAAAATTACAAGATTTCACCCAGATAACCAATGAAGGACCATTCTTTGTATCCCCACACAACACATTAAAAAAACAAACAACAAAAAGGTCCACAATGGCTGTAATCAAGGTGAAGCTACAGGCTTCCTTAGGATGTGGTAAATTTAGAGAAAAAAAAACAGGGGTTGTTGAGAAGGCCCTACCTCTCCAGAGCCGCTCTCCTCCTCTCCACAAACTCAGCGGATGAAGGGTCCTCTTTCCCCACCTTCACCTTCGTCATGCCTGAAGACACAAGTCAGGACCATCAGAAGACGGACATGTTTCAACTGGAACATCCTACAGAGATGGTTCCCCCCTCACCCAGGATGCTCTTCTCTGGGGGTGGGGGCACAATGAAGCCGTTGTGGGCATGCTTCTCAGAGAGCTTCTCATACAGGCCCAGGAAGTCACTGAAGCGCCTACGGACTGTGAACGTCTTGCTGCGGAACATGGGAAGGGTGGTCTGGAGAAGAAAACAAGAGTTGTGACCTCCAATCCTGGAATACATCTTCAACAAACTAACAGGAAATGTTAAATGGTTAAATTAAAATCCCTAACACAATTAATTTCGGTATGAAACAGTATAAATCTAATAACTATTGGAGCTATTAAGGTTTACCTGGGTGGATACTTTGTATCCCATGTATGCATTCATGCCATCTCCTGTAAAATAACAGAAAATAATTGAAACCTGGTTGAAAGACAGGTGTAGATAGACCTTTGTTGCTGTGCATATTTCTTGATTTTTTTTCCATGGGATTAATTAAGTACCTACCAACGATTACTACCCTTGTGTACATCCAAACATTTAGAGATCATTTAAAATAAATATGTTCTCCAATTTTATGGCCAAAGCTGCATATTCACCAAGAGAGAGCTCAAAGACATAGACTACTTATTGATCTTACCCACTTTCTCTGGGTTTGTTATAGAGATATTAATCTCAAATTTGTCTTCACTTTCCTCCTCCTCCAACTGTGAGAAGAAAAAAAAAATGCCAAAAGGTTTGCATATAAAAGTATCTTAATTTACAGACGGTTTTATTGCATACCCTGTGCACATCTTATGATTTGTATCAAATGTATTTATTTATTAAGAGCTACTAATACGTACACAAAAGACAACTTTAGTTCCAAAACCTCAGGCTAGAAAAGCTAACAAGATGCCAATCAAACACAGATGATATAAAAACATTCAAGGCAATTAAAAATATAAAAGCTCATCAAGGTTCAATACCTCCTCCTGGGCAGTGGACTGTGGTTTGGGCACACTGGCTGTGGCAAAGACGGAGGGTGCAGACACAGTAGGTGCCACCGTCTCCTTCTGTTTCCTTTCCCCTCGAGGGCTGTCCAGAGACAGCTCCACTGTGGCTTCTGAAGAGAGAAAAGATGAACACAATTAAGACAAGGATGTAAGTCACACATTAACTGCACTTGTGCTATTCTGGAGGTTTATACTGAATGCACACATAACCTGGAACTTCCCATGTGTGTTGGATTGTTAAAGTACTTGTTTTATATTTGCATGCTTTTCACTTCTCATTATGTAGATGTTGTGTATTGTTATAGCGCACTGTTGTTAATTGTTCAGTGGTTAAAGGACAGACCTCTTCAGCACACACTAACTGAGGTTGACAATCATGTTGTGTTCTACAGATCAGAACATCTAACCGGCAAGAGTACCAACCTGCAAATATATCTGTTTCCTCATCAGAATGGACTCCATTGGTCTTGGAATTGGCACTACTGCTGTTGACAGGGTTAGCAGAGACCGAGGACAAGCCTTCCTCTGCGAAGATATCAGTGGCGTCCTCGGTAAAGCCATCACTCAGAGGCCCACTGATATTACCAGCTTTAGCCTCAACAAGTTTTTTTTTGGGTTCCTCACTTATTGTAACATTTGCTGATTTCCTTGAAGTTCCACCTACTGGTTCATTGAAAAGTTCCTCATCAGGGTCATTAAATAAGCTTGTTTTCTGTGGCTTGATTAGGTTCTTTTGTAATGGTTCAGTGAACAGATTGCTCGCTTCATTGTCAAAGAAATCCCTTGTTGTATTGGAAGTTGGGTGTTTCTTGCCAGAGTTCTTTAGTGACAGTTCAGCAAAGAGGTCATCCTCAAAGAGATCTCTTGGGGCCTCATTATCTATGTTCATACTCACTTCTGTGATCTCACTGACAGAAGTGGCCTGAATGTTGTCAGCTAGCGGGTCATTTTGAGGAGCTGAATCACTGAAGATGCTCAAAATGGGTCCACTCAATGCCTCAGTGACTGCCTTGTCAATGTCATTTTGTGGCATGTCATCAGTGTCAATTGCTGGTTTAACTAAACCTTCAATGTTCTCAGACAATTCAGCAACATCACTTTCTGCTTCTGTAATGTCACTTGGTTCTTTAATTTCATCTTTTTTTACCTCAACAACACTTGTCTTTTCATCAGGTTTTTTGATCACATCTTCAGACAAGTCAACAATGTCACTTTCTTCTTCTGTAATGTCACTTGGTTCTTCAATTTCATCTTTTGTTACCTCAATAACACCTGTCTTTTCGTCAGGTTTTTCGATCACATCTTCAGACAAGTCAACAATGTCACTTTCTGATTCTATAATGTCACTTGGTTCTTCAATTTTGTCTTTTGGTACCTCAATAACATTTGTCTTTTCGTCAGGTTTTTCGATCACATCTTCAGACAAGTCAACAATGTCACTCTTTGATTCTATAATGTCACTTGGTTCTTCAATTTTGTCTTTTGGTACCTCAATAACATTCGTCTTTTCTTCAGGTTTTTCGATCACATCTTCAGACAAGTCAACAATGTCATTTAATGAATCCGTAATATCACTTGGTTCTTCAATTTTGTCTTTTGGTACCTCAATAACATTTGTCTTTTCTTCAGGTTTTTCGATCACATCTTCAGACAAGTCAACAATGTCATTTAATGAATCCGTAATATCACTTGGTTCTTCAATTTTGTCTTTTGGTACCTCAATAACATTTGTCTTTTCATCAGGTTTTTCGATCACATCAACAATGTCACTTTCTGATTCTGCACTGTCACTTGGTTCTTCAGTTTCAACTTTCAATAGTCCCACAGCATCTGTGAGATCACTGATAATGTCATTGGCTGGTGTATTGATGACAACATTCTCAATTTGGCTGACATGCTCGGTTTTGTCATGACTGAACAAGTCAATAGTTGGGTCTTTTATGGAACTGCTGGGTTGTTTAAAAATGTCACTTTCTGCTGCTGCAGGATCATTTTCAGCATCCAATGGGTTGCTCTGTACATAGAAAAAGAAATTATTAAAATCTGGCTCTCAATTAACGGTGAAATATGAAGTGTGAGCATCTATTGGTACAACATTATAGATTTTTTGCAGACAGGTGTATACACTCACTTTTGGCCTATTTTCTTTCCAAAACATAACTTAAATGAAAAGAAAAGGAGATACAGAAAAGTATGAATCACATTCTATCAACTGAACTATGTTTTCAGTAACGAAAAGTTAGTGTTAAACAATTTCAGATTTCATTTGGAAATGACTATAAAATCTGGCGTCTGAACTTTGACTGTTGATTTTAAGAAAACATCCTGGTTATGCTGCAGGTGGCCCCACACTCACATGACCGGAGGCTGAGCCAGCCTTTTCTGCAGCAATGGACAGGGGTTACTTGGGTATGCTGCAAACTTAAGTACGAACATGAAACTATTTTTAAAACTGAGATTTAGTTGCCAGTTTACACAACACACAGCCTTTAACACAGCCAGAACAAGTAAACTAGGAAAGACCGACAGGCTGAAGAACTTTACACTGCCTCTGTAAATTGAGTTATTTGGTGTGTAGACTGACGTTTTATTTTTGTCGGGGGGAGGGGGGGCGGTTGTATAAGAAAGCAATTTGATGACCCGCAAACGACTCGATTCCATACCTAGCCACAAGTCTCCCCTCCACACAAGCCGAACCCAGCATTATTATTATTTTTTGGGGAGATCAGTTAAAAGGTCAGCTGCCCATATGGCAGGGTAAACAACAGTAGAGCTACGTATCACAAGACAGTACTGCAGCAGCCTAAACAGGACAGGTCAAAAGATGAGTACGGGACAAGTTAACTTATGAGTGTGTTGCCTAATTTATGGGTTTAATGCTGTTCAGACTTCTTTCTAATGCTGGCTGGTTAGTTCAGCAAGCTAAATAACAGCACACAACAGCAGATAATACGTTGTTGCAGACAAACTACAGAGAACGTTAGGCTCTTGCAAGGGCTAGTCAACTTAAGTTCAGACGTTAGCTACGTACTTGTTACCTAGTGACTGATAGGCTAACCAGCTAGTTGGCTGGTAAAAATGAAATACACTGCATTGTCACGAGCTTAACTTGCAGATTTTATTAGCTGACTAGCTCTTCACAAGCGGGCCTTGAGCTGGTACTACTAGGAAGTGGCTAGCTAGCTAACTTTTCCTGTATTATTGGATTGCTCAGACTGTAGCCTACTACTTTATTACTATTCGTTTTAATAATTTGCTAGCTGGCTGAACATATAATTAAATTAGCTAACACTTACCGAGTCAAGAAAAATGTCTTCTCCGTCATCACTGTCTTGGGCACCAACTTCTTCAGTCTCAAGTTCTTGATCCTCGGACTCTGGAAAGGGAGGAGGACTACGCTCTGAACTAGTCGCCATCTTCATACATAGGTTAGCAACCTAGCTATTAGCTGAAACCGACTGTGGTTGCAAGGAGCGAAATGCCAGGTTTCAGCACAGGATAAGGAAGTCAGGATAGAGGTGCATTCAGAGTCGGGATGAAGAATGCATTTTTAGCTAGCTATTAGGGGCCAGTTTTCATCTTCAACAAAGCGACAATAACATACTGCAAACGTTCCAAGCAATGGCGCGGAAGTATTTTAGTTAAAACTAGGCTACCTTAGACTGTGAATGCACCTGTCGCATTCTGACTAGTCCTATGACAACATTCACACAAACAATAATTAAATTTCAAATCTATGAGAATACTACTGATGTGTTAAAAACTCATTACTAATATAATTACAACTATTTCGCAATTAATGATTATCAAAAATATTTGGTAACCAGCTGATGATCAGTATTTGTTTATCTAATCATATAATATATAATAATATTCAAGATCTCCTAGTGCTGGCTTGACGGCAGCTAGTCTTACGCATCATACCACAACAATATAACACACTCTTGAACATAGCTCCTGATCATGTGGTACAAACGAGAACGTTTAGCTTAATATGCAATGAATGTAATAATCTAACTGTATGATTTATTCAGACTACTGCTATTCACTTTTGATTTTGTATGATTGTTATTTACATGTGCATTCTTCCCCGTAAGATCTTAAGGTTGTTCTGGTATGCACAACCAAGTTGCCACAGCATAGGTGGCCAACGTATCAGACTGCTAGCTATCAAACTATCTACGTATTGATGTCTCGTCGCATTCATGGAGAGAGTGGCGATGCAGCTGCACGGGAGCCACTACTCTTCGGCGACTTGTATCCATCGTGCCTCGACTCCGACGAAGGTAGCTCTAGCTAACTTGCTAGCTAGCAAAGGCAGTCATGCATACCAGCTATCACTAGCTATCCCCCAAAGTCATATCTGATCATTAGGGCTGCACATACTGCCAGTCACACAACTACACAGTGCTACCAGAAATTCTGAACATCACTTACCTGGGCTGAAATCAATAATTAGTAATTGCTAGAGCAACACTCTAGGCGAACAACGATAGGCCTTAGTTCATAAGTGACCTTATCTTGTCAGGGTAGTTTGCTTGAAACTTGAAACTGATGTTTATATTTGTCTCTAAAGATACTTATTAAATTAAATGCCCAATATTCTTCTATTTCATTCATTTACCATTAATACTTGAATTCTTGTTGGTAAGATACAAACTAGTTGACTGAAAGTAAACGTTTTGTTTTTGATGACATGTTAGGAGAAATTATTTTCGAAAGTAGCGCAAAAGATGCTGCTAATGTGGAGAGTGCACACAGACAACTTTCATATGAGGAAGCCATCGAGGAAGCAGGTAAAGCAAAAACATTTTGTTTTTGAAATCATATATTCACTGTCGTTTACCCTCCCTAAACAGAATTATCTCTCCTCTTCCCTGTCATAGGTTTTGGTTTGTTTCATGGCCTCCTGTTGGTGGTGTGTGGCTGGGCCAACGCCAGTGATGCTGTTGAGATCTTATGTGTCTCCTTCCTGTTGCCAACTGCTCGTTGTGATCTGTCGCTCAGCTCCTCAGACATGGGTCTGTTGACCTCCAGTATCTTTTTAGGTACAGATCTCTGCATCACCCTGTCCATGTGTTTGGGGTCCACACATTTATTTGTCATTCATTCAGATTAATTGTCCACAGATGCAGGTTTGTAATTTAACTCCATTACAATGTGCACTTACACAAAGCACTAACCCTTAACTCTAAGCGCAAACCTGACCACCTTGCATGTGAGTGTGGAATAGCTCATCAGCACTATCAGGAACGATGTTGGAGGTGTTATACTTTTAAAAATTCCTTACAACAGTGGTACCCTTTAGGCTTTGAGATTGTCAGTAGCCTACTTATGTCTGCTTCTCCCCTTCATAGGAATGATGGTTGGTGGGTATGTGTGGGGTTACCTTGCTGACCAGAGGGGGCGCCAGAGAGTCTTGGTGATCTCTTTGACTGTGAATGGGGTTTTTGGGGCACTGGCTAGTCTGGCCCCATGGTTCTGGCTATTCCTCATTCTGCGGTTCATCAGTGGTGTGGGGTAAATATTTCATTACAGTTGGTGGTTCAATCATTAGTGTCAGCTATACTATCGTTGTGAATACCTGTTCTGTTTATGATCAGGTGTTTTCCTGTTGTTCCAGGGTGGGAGGTTCCATCCCTGTCATCTTCTCCTACTTCTCTGAGTTCCAGCCACGCTTGAGGAGAGGGGCCATGATCAGTGGACTGGCCACCTTCTGGATGGCAGGAAACATCCTGGCAGCAGGTGTGTGGTGGAGACCCTAACCCTAACCCTTGCCAGCTGGGGTTTTGAACACGTGTACATATAGCTTACAAACGCGTGTGTGTGTGTGTGCGTATTCTTCAAGGTCTGGCGTGGATGGTTATTCCATGGAGCTGGGCACATTTTCCTTTGGGCTCGCTGGATTTTCAGAGCTGGAGACTTTTCGTGGTGCTGTGCTCTGTTCCCAGCCTGTCGTCTGCTCTCATCTTCAGGTTGGCCATGCCAGAAAGCCCCAAGTTCCTCATGGAGGTACACCCTGATGCATTGCCACAGCACAGTTTTCCTCAAACTGACACCTTTGTCCGTTTCTTTTTCTTTGTCACAGTAACGAACTTTCTTCTAGCAGTACTGATATTACATTACACTTAATGTTCTCTTTCTTATAAAATAGTTAGGTAGAAAACATCTAGAATGTGTAGCATACCTGTATAGATGTTTGCACGTTACTATGTTTGGATGGAAGTCAAGCTTTGACCCTGGATAAGTGTTGAGTAATCTGGTCTGTCTTTCCCAGGCTGGCCAGGAAGCAGAGGCCCTACGAGTCTTTAGGTTCATGTTTGTTCTGAACAACCGACATTGTCCCAGACCCTTCCCAGTGAGTCTATATATAAATCCTTGGGACAGACTACATACCTTCGTGTGTCTGGGTGTGACATTTTGAATATCACATGCCTAGCTACAGTTGAACTTAAATAAAAATATTTTACATTCCTACCTGTAAAATCTTCTATTCACAGATACCTGGGCTCCAAGTCCCTCCTCCACAGAGGAAGAGCAGTCTGGACACTCAGGGCCCTGGTTCTCTGTCTAACCTGCTCAAAAAGGTAAGGACACAAGTGCACAGCACACACACACCCTCTGGGTTTATTATAAAGGTGGTCACACAGTAAGGAGTAATGAAAACCTTCACTGTTGTAAGACAAAAACTAGATCTTATGTAGCGTTTAGGTTTCAGGTTGTGTTGATCTTGCCTGCTGCAGGCCCTGAGTCCAGTTCAGCAGCTGTTTAAAGCCCCTCTCAGGGAGAGGAGCACAGTCCTGCTCATCATATTTTACTGCATTTCATTTGGGTGAGTATCAGTAATATGTCAAACCGTTTATGTAAAAGGAACCCCAGCACCTCTGTCCTGTGATTATCCAATTTCAAAGAATGAAAAGAATAATACTTCTAGTTATCTTGAACTTGTGTTTTCCAAGATGGTCAGTCAGAAAGAGAGGAAGTTTTGGGTAGCTGAGGACTAAAAGAACAACACTCATCATAATGGGTTATGTCAAGCATGCATTAATACGACCTGTCCTCTTCTGTGTAGGTATTATGGTCTGTGGATGTGGTTTCCAGAGTTGTTCAGAAGAATCGAGAATGGAGGTTCTCCTTGTGCCAATGTCTCCCGCTCCCTGACACAGAACAACCACAGCTGCTACCCAGTCCAAACGGCAGGTAGATAATCCAAACACAGCACAACCAGTCAAAACAACAGTTGACCAACCCAAACAGCAGAACCAGTCAAAATAAAAGGCAGCTAACCCAAACCCTGTCTCGGTTTTGTTGTTGTTGTTGCCTTGCATATTTAGCCCATCTTTTTGCTCTGAACATAATATGTAGATATTTGCTATTTAATCAACAGGTGGTTAATTAAACACACTATTACTTCAGTTGAGGAAAAAATATTGACCAATGCAAAGTGTTTTTGTTATTCAAATATCTGTTATCTAAGAGTGATGGTAGTGGACAAATGTAAGATTTGGGAGTCAGGTGGCTGTAAGATTTGGGAGTCAGGTGGCTGAGCGGTTAGGGAATCGGGCTAGTAATCTGAAGGTTGCCAGTTCGATTCCCTGCCGTGTCAAATGACGTTGTGTCCTTGGGCAAGGCACTTCACCCTACTAGCCTCGGGGGGAATGTCCCTGTACTTACTGTAAGTCGCTCTGGATAAGAGCGTCTGCTAAATGACTAAATGTAAGATGATCCACAAACTTTAAAAGATGTTATTGGTGACAAAGTATTTGTGACTTCTTACAGTGTACAAGGAGGGATTTATCACTGCAGCATCTAACCTGCCAGGAAACATATTCACCATTCTTATGATGGACACCATTGGAGGAAAGACCTTACTTTGTAGGTTTGTTTTACACAGTTGCATATTAGCAAGTAGAAATGTAGTTGAAATTTGAATGTGTGTGTGTGTGTGTTCTAGCCTGCAGTCTCTTGCTCTCCAGTCTGAGTGTGTTTGCCATTTATGAAGTGAAGACCAAAACCCAGAGTCTGCTAATGTCCTTCCTGTTCAGTGGAGTGTCTGTGGTAGCCTGGAATGCCCTGGATGTGGTGGGCACAGAGCTGTACCCCACGCACATAAGGTACCAACTTCTAACCATCAGCCACTAATAATGATGTTTTTTTACCGTGTGTCTAATAAGTCAAGTCCGATCTTGAGGCTCGAGCCATTTCTTTCTTGGCAGGTCTTCTGCTCTTGGCTTCTTCACCGGAGTAGGCAGAATTGCAGCCATCATGGGTAATGTAGTCTTTGGCCAGCTGGTAGACACCAACTGTGCAGTTCCTGTGTTGCTGGTGTCGGCCCTGCTGCTGGTTGGAGGGATAGCCGCTCTCCGCCTTCCCAGGACCAGGCAAGCAGAGCTCACCTAGGGTGGTGGGGACATGAACTGACCAGGAGATGACACCAGAAGGCTGTTTGCTGAACATTTCTGGAATTTCTAAAGAAAAGTAGTGTGTATGTACGAGGGAATTCTTGAGATGTGACACTAAAGGCTTCATAAAGGCATGCAGGAGTCCTACTCTGGTCATCTGGTGGGTTTTTCATGTGGGATTTTTCTCTGACCTCCGTTGTAATTGACCTGATTTAATCAATCAATGGGGTAATCATTAGAATCAGGCGGTTTCTAAAGAACATAAAGGATGGTACTGTGGTTCTGCAGGAACAGGGCTTCTCAGCTCTGGTCTAAAGATAAGTTAAGTCATGATATCCTGACACACAGTATGTGGCCAAATCACACCACTGGAAAAGAAACATTTAGAAAATGTAACTTCCAGACCTTAAATAATTTCTTGCTGAAATATTTTTACATTAGACATATTAAATTATGACCACCTCATGTACAGCTGTATACTATATGTACTTTCAGACCAAAGAGGATCCAGAACTTGTGTTTGAGTTTTCTTTACATGTTGTTAAATCAAGACCACTAGTTCACAATAACTTTTCAATCATCAATCTTAACATGCCAACAACTTATTTGAAAAGTTTGTAAAATGCTAGTGAATGTCTTGTATGTCCAAGTGTGAAAGAAAGCAGTCAGTACAGCATGCCTCAGACAGATGTCTTCTGACTCAACCCCTCGACACAGAATACACTGTGTTCAGATCAGGATCTATGAATGCCATAATTACATCAAGTGCTGTGACTTAGTCACTTTGTCTATAAGCAACTGTAGTTATGTACAGTGTACACAAGATTGTTCATAATTTATGAAGTGTGGTCCAACATTTTGTATAACATATGATTGTTCCATTTTGTGTTTTTGTATACACTGGACAATAGTTGAGGTTCCTACAATAAATGCAAAGTTAGCCACTTTATGCTTAAACATCTTTAATGTGTTTTATGTGCGCAGAACATTCACATCTGCAACAGAAACACATGAGGTAGACAATCAAACTCAAATAAAATAGTGACCCCAGTGTTTTGTTGAATTATCATGTTTTCACTTAAAACTGTAAAAATAGGTAAGACCCTGTAGTAAAAATGTTGAGGTATGCCACTGAACCTGCACATCCTCACAAGTTTATGGTTTACATCCTAAAGGGATGCATTACATTACAAAGTGTGCCAGTAAAAGAACTATCAAAAAAGGAATTCTATGGCAGCAGCAAGTCTTAAAAAAGTCATGTCAAATGTCAAATTAAAAAGTTTGAATAAAGAGAAGAAGCCATGTAATGTGGCTCTTTAACACCCTGCTCTGAACACATGGTGTGGAACAACTTGAGGATAGAAAAGGAGTCCCTGATCACCACAACCTCTCCACAGCAGCCATAAGTGTGGTGGGGGGATCAACGTGGTAAAAGTGAAAATCCTCTCAAGTTGTTTGGCCCCACCCCACTCCTCCCTGTGTACAATGAGAGGGGCCACAGAGGGGCTCAGCTAAAGTTCAGGCTTTTCTGGTTCTTCATGATGGGCCTGTGGCAGCAGAGCACATCCATGGAGTGTTGCCAGTGCCAGCAGGTGCGGCAGTAGTACTTGAAGCAGGCCTGGCCAATCCAGCACAACCAGAGAAGAGACATGTTGCTAGTTATCCTGGGTGGGCACTTCCCCTTCTCTACCCCTCTATACAGTGAAAGCCCATACTGCACTACTGCTCCATTAAACCACCAACTGCACCATCGCCTCAGTTCGGGCTGCCCACAACATCTTTCCTCTTAAACAGGAAAAAACTAAACCTCCTTAAGCAATCTAAATATCTGAAGAGATAAACATAGATTTGTTCATGCCTCTAATAAAATTGACATGCCAGATTAGCACACACCAACCAAAGAGGGAAGATATGTGTATGTAAGCTGGAGAGCTTGGTCAGGCCCAGTGGCTGGGGCTCCTACCATGTCTCTGCAGAAGAAGGACCCAGGCTGGCGGCTGCACCTCTGGCACACCGAGTCTTCCACATAGGGATCGATCTGGACCTGTCAAGACCAGAGGGGTTACATCTGTGTCTGAGCCACTCCCAGCAGTGACGATACAGTCAGCTGCTGATGCTAAAGCTGTCTCTGATTATTCTGCCACTTCTGCCAGACATTGGTATTGGTGCAGCTCATTGGTAGTTATTTGCCATGTGACAAGCTGTTCAATGACTTGCTATTTTCTGAATGGGATGGTGTACTGGTATTTTAAACTGTGTGTCCGTACCTTCTTGGTGAACTTTGGTGTTTTGATCTCCACAAAAGCAGCGTGTAGAGACTTCAGATAGCTGCTCTGTGTACGGAAGCTCACGCGCCCGGACCCTGTCAGCAAACTGGGATGAGAAATGTGTAATGTGGTGCCAATCCACAACCTCAGAGCTGCACTCCTACCTATGGGGTACTTGTGTCTGTCAGTGTCGATGCCGACATAAACGACCCCTCCAAACAGGTCGTCCATGATGAGAGCCAGGGCCTCTGCGTTCAGCATGCCATGCAGCCCACCCACGAACACCGTTCTGCTGGGGACCAGACGCTGGGGTGGGCACACGGAATAGTTACTGTCCGCCAGCACCCAGGGTATCACCTGCACCTGCAGACACACAGGCACACCCAGGTCATGCTAAGATCAGGCCGATGGAAGATCAGTAATGTGCTGCTTTGTGGGGCAGGAAGGAAAATGTTAGAGACAATCAATAGGTGTATGATGCATTTCTTTCAAGTATTAATTCTTTAGCATGAAGCAGCATTAATAAAATATATATTTGTGCCTTCAATATTTCATTTTACTGAAAGGGTACTCCTTACTTTACACAGGACTAGGAGTGCATTTCGATGAGACTCAATAACATGGTGAAAAGAATTTCCAGTCAGAAACCTTTTTGATGCGCATTTTGCGGCTGGCCATCTCAAAGTAGTACTCCTGTGAGTCGTCCGGGTGGAGCAGGATCTGAGAGCAGGCCTTCAGCAGAGCCGCAACACACCTCTCGTCCTCAAACATCAGGTACACATAGCCTGCAGGAGTACAGACCAGTTTCAACCTCCACACTGACCCACACCCAAACAGACCTCCACACTGACCCACACCCAAACAGACCTCCACACTGACCCACAGGCAAACAGACCTCCACACTGACCCACACCCAAACAGACCTCCACACTGACCCACAGGCAAACAGACCTCCACACTGACCCACAGGCAAACAGACCTCCACACTGACCCACACCCAAACAGACCTCCACACTGACCCACACCCAAACAGACCTCCACACTGACCCACAGGCAAACAGACCTCCACACTGACCCACACCCAAACAGACCTCCACGCTGACCCACAGGCAAACAGACCTCCACACTGACCCACAGGCAAACAGACCTCCACACTGACCCACACCCAAACAGACCTCCACACTGACCCACAGGCAAACAGACCTCCACACTGACCCACACCCAAACAGACCTCCACACTGACCCACAGGCAAACAGACCTCCACACTGACCCACACCCAAACAGACCTCCACACTGACCCACAGGCAAACAGACCTCCACACTTACCCACAGGCAAACAGACCTCCACACTGACCCACACCCAAACAGACCTCCACACTGACCCACAGGCAAACAGACCTCCACACTTACCCACAGGCAAACAGACCTCCACACTGACCCACACCCAAACAGACCTCCACACTGACCCACAGGCAAACAGACCTCCACACTGACCCACAGGCAAACAGACCTCCACACTGACCCACAGGCAAACAGACCTCCACACTGACCCACACCCAAACAGACCTCCACACTGACCCACAGGCAAACAGACCTCCACACTTACCCACAGGCAAACAGACCTCCACACTGACCCACAGGCAAACAGACCTCCACACTGACCCACAGGCAAACAGACCTCCACACTGACCCACAGGCAAACAGACCTCCACACTGACCCACACCCAAACAGACCTCCACACTGACCCACAGGCAAACAGACCTCCACACTGACCCACACCCAAACAGACCTCCACACTGACCCACAGGCAAACAGACCTCCACACTGACCCACAGGCAAACAGACCTCCACACTGACCCACAGGCAAACAGACCTCCACACTGACCCACACCCAAACAGACCTCCACACTGACCCACAGGCAAACAGACCTCCACACTGACCCACAGGCAAACAGACCTCCACACTGACCCACAGGCAAACAGACCTCCACACTGACCCACACCCAAACAGACCTCCACACTGACCCACAGGCAAACAGACCTCCACACTGACCCACACCCAAACAGACCTCCACACTGACCCACACCCAAACAGACCTCCACACTTACCCACACCCAAACAGACCTCCACACTGACCCACAGGCAAACAGACCTCCACACTTACCCATGCACCCAAACAGACCTCCACACTGACCCACACCCAAACAGACCTCCACACTGACCCACACCCAAACAGACCTCCCCACTGACCCACACCCAAACAGACCTCCACACTGACCCACACCCAAACAGACCTCCACACTGACCCACACCAAAACTTAGACCCAAACCCAAGAGATAGCTCTACCAGAGAACCCAGGTCAACGTCATCAGCTCTGACACAGTGCTCTCAGAGAACTGACTACATCCTGCAGCGCGCTGCACCTGTGGACGCATTACCTTTTGGTGGGCAGTGCGGGTTTTTGAGGTCCTTGCCAGGCCACTCTACGCTCAGATGGCCAAACACACTGAACGTGCTATTCAGTCTCGCTGTGGAGAAAGGAGATTCCATTCAATACACCTTTACTCATAACCTCGGAGGCAATTGAAACACTTACCATTCAATGATCTTTCCACATACTGTACATAATCATGATAAACTAATAGATTTCCATTAACAGCTGGCACATGAACCCAGTGGCCCTTGACACACACAGGAGTGATAAAGAAACGTTTTCCCTCCTCACCTTCAGTGGTGTCCCAAGGCAGGCCACCCAGAAAGACTTTACAGGAGTACTTTGCGTTTCTGTAGTTTTTGGGGGGCAGTTGGCCCCTCCATGTAAGGGCGGCATCGTTCAGAGCTACAGGAGGGTTAAGCAGCCAACCGAACAGAGACATGAAATATCACTGAGAGAATCTTGTGTTTCAGTTACACAGTACTGCACAATACACTGGTGCACCTGACAGAGAACAATCTGAAATGGACAGAAATTGTGTGAACAAAGACCACCGCCAACTGTACTATGCGCTGTGGTACCTGCGCCCTGTCTGTGGAGACGAGCCTCTGCCTCGATGCTGAGGGGGCGCTGAGCGGTCCCACCCCAGCTGGGCCACACCATGGCCCGGGGCCACCGCCTGCCCTGGGGGCCCACACTGCCCTGGGGGCCCGCGCTGCCCTGGGGGCCCGCGCTGCCCTGGGGGCCCACGCTGAGGAGATGCTGGTCCAGCTCAGGGGGGAGAGGGGACAGTGGGTGCAACAAGGAGTCCTGCTCCAGGTGACAGGAGGCAGACAGGTATTTCTGCCCTCCACACTTTAGTAGGGGCACGGAATGGGAGATCTGCAGTATTGACTGAAACACACACGGAGCTCTGATTTCAGAAACTAGATTTTAACTTGTAGCATAACATTGTTTGGCATCTTTAATAATTTTTCAAACAGACTAATAACCAACAAATCAGATCCATGGCTCCATGAACATGTTAATGGGTTAGCTGCCCACCAGCAGGTCACAGAGATGCTCTGATCCAGAGCTGAACCCACTGGTCTCAGAGTCAGGGGGACTGTTAAAGCAGGTGTCCAGGGTGCAGCTCTCCGTGTGGCTGTTTGACCCGCCCATCACAACAGCCTTCTCCCCGGGCCCAAGGCTGTTCAAACCAAGATGGGGCCCCAGCTTGGTGACTTTGATTAAACACAGAATTAGACAAGTGTTAGACATGATAACATTCAATTTGTTTTTCACTCATCTACATATTATGTCAAGTGTGTTCCAAGCCTCACTTTTAAAATGTCCTTGTATCTCTCCGACCACTATCTAGCAAAATTACAGCAGCACACTATTAGTATATAGGAGTCAGGTGGCTGAGCGGTTAGGGAGTCGGGCTAGTAATCTGAAGGTTACCGGTTCAATTACCGGCTCTGCCAAATGACGTTGTGTCCTTGGGCAAGGCACTTCACCCTACTTGCCTCGGGGGAATGTCCCTGTACTTACTGTAAGTCGCTCTGGATAAGAGCGTCTGCTAAATGACAAAAAAAAAAAAAAGTGTATGAGTGTGGAAGATACTGACTGGAAGGCGGGCTGGTGCGTGAGGGAGGGTCCAGGCTGTTTCCCCAGTCAGCCAGGCTAAGAGATTCCAGTCCCATGCCCAGCCAGGTTGCGGTGAACAGGCCACTCTGCAGGCCCAGAGAGGGGTCCCGATAGGACCTGGATCGAGTGGAAAGGAGGCAATTGTCCATCACAGAGGTACCAATGTCTCCCAGTTCTGTGAGGAGAAAGAGGGAAAGAAGGGCAGCATAAAAGTGAATTGGATGGAAAAGAGATGAAGATTACACCATCATAGCATCAAAGGTGCTGAAGTTACCTGAAAGTGGATGGTCTGTGCTCCTCTCATTCAAAGGGGTGGTGCACACTCCACTAGGCACCAGCGAGTTTCCCAACATAGTATTCATCCCATTAAAGATATCTGCATTGCTACTTGTTGACGGGGTTAGGGAACCACTATCCCAATGGTTAACGAGCCTTTCATCTTTCTACAGCATGGCAACAAGGTGACAAGTTGGTAGTGACAAGTTGAAACACATTAACTTACATATTTTTTATTTTTAGCATGTTAATTCGTCATAGCAAAGAAAATTAACGCTATAGCACCAAAATAGGGAACTTGTCAGTTTCATATAAATGTACGGCGGCTCGAATACAATGTCAAGGATAAGTTTAGGCATTGTGCTGGAAAGCTAAAGATGCTAAACAATATTTATATAAAGGGAGACTGGTTTATTCAGTCTTCGAAGAAAAGTGTAAGTTAGCAAAAACAAATCGAAGGAAAAACTGTATTAAATACTTACCAGAGTGAACGCCATTTTCAAATTCTCGGGGGGGCTAACTTCACTGTCTCTTATGAGTGTAAAGTACTCAAATTAGGCATTCGTCATGGTCATAATAAGCCTAGTTAGATGTTTATTTCTGTTGTTTTTTAAGGCTGTGGCAGGACCTCTATAGTTGTGTGACTGTATATAAGACAACTCACTGTGTGGCTCATTACTCTGTGTAGGGCCTACAGTACTCTCCTCCAATACCTACACTGCACGCGGAGTGCAATCACGCTTTCTGTTCGTGGGACGTATCTAGACATATGAGGTCATTCGAATGAGAAATGTATTTATACAATACCTAATTTTGCGGAACAATTTGTTATTTTATTTAAAAAATGTATAGGTAAAATGAAAATTATCTATCAATGACTTTGCATAAATAAAATTAATCTTAAAGCGAGCCTATCTATGGAAAATTGCCCGGTTGACCAATCAAAACCACTGAAGAGGATGACCGGAGAATACGGTTATCTTAAAGAGTTACACACACCAATTTCAGTCTGTTTTCAGAAGAAAACTTGTGGATTCATGAATCTGGATTTTGGCACTTTCTCTAACGCTCCAAGCCATACCTGGATGGACACAACCAGTCCACAACCCTTCCTTGTGAAATGTAAAGGTACCCCGAAAACGCACACACAGATCAGAGATTCTCCAAAAGTTACAAACTATTATGGGCAAAAAGACCTACCACCAAATAAATCCAGAAATCACTTTAGCAAGATGTGTGAGTTTAACCGTGTGTGTTAACCACAGGGGTAAAACACAAATAAAAAGATTTTGGTGTTCAGTTACGCTTTAAAAATATTTTGATCCAACCGTTGAGAAACACTAAGGAGTACACAAGCAGGACCTCATTTGCCAATTTACACAACACAAATACATAGAGTATTAAAAGTGTTAGATTGTAGATTACATGCACTGGGCAAAAGACTAGACACTTATCCTTTTTGTGTATTATTTTATTTATATTTTCATTAGAATAATAAATAAAGCTGCAACGTTATACACCACATTATTGCACAACCACACATGGATAACGCATTGTCTTTATATCAGAAACACATTTAAATAATAACTATTTAAAGGTTACTCAGGTCACCCTTTCTTGTTAGATATCACTTTGAGAAGGAAAGCTTTTATCTTTTGAGTTGAACACTGTATTTGGTGGTTATGGACAATTAATGCAATTCAACTGTGTCATTTAAACAGCACCCTCTTACCAAGTGGATTTAAGTGACACTAAGTTTACATTCATTAATTGTACAATGACTGCAGTAACAGTGACTGATGTTTGCAACTAGGAATGTTTTACTGGCGATAATTAAAAACAATGAAGCATTATCATTTCTATATAAATAAGTAAATAAATAGATGCAAAAATGAAACAATGCAAGGGGCTGTGATTTTCCCAAATATGTCTACCTACAGACAGAGAAATTGATGTATATAGAATTAAACCTGATGCATTAGTGACCTCTCAGTGTGTTTTCAATCCTCCTCTCAAGATGCAGGTGGGATGTATGATACAAGGGAAGTTCAAGAAGATGGTTCATAACTCAGTAGAGAACTGTGTAACATCATTACAGTCTAGTGTAGATTATCTACCATTTCAAAATAATATCTCACTTAAGTAAAGAAAAAAGGAAGTCATTGGAAAGGCAGAACAAGGGCACGAGTGAACAGAACAGGTCTTCACTTAACATGCCATGTCACAGCCTCTCGGGAACAATATTTCACATCACACTTTGGAGTGGAGCATGTGCCCACACACACACACAGACTTTGTTTCTATTTGACTAATGAAATGCATTTAAGGACATACAGTATACTGTATATATATATATATATATAATTTCCATACTTTTTAGTCTGCTAGTCCTCTAATTAAATAATTTCTCCATGTATGACAGTTTGAAAGGTATCCGAGATGCTAAATGACTAGAAATGTAGAGTGGAATATATTACTCTCACAAATATAACGATTCAGCATTAACAATCATACTACCAGTATTGAAATGAGGGCTCTATTGAAAATCCAGTTGACAAAGGCTTGAAGGAAATATCAAAATAACGAATTACCATCTTTTCTTAGATTCTATATCCTGTCACAATATTGATCATATTACAGTACGTTCCTGTCTGACAAGGCCTTGTGAGTTGGTATTTTTCTGCATGCTACATTCTCGCTCACTTGAAACAACATGGTCAACTGTCTAACGTGAGATTAAACACATACAGTATGTGTAACTCTCTTGCAGCTATATTGTACATCATTAGCCGTTCTGAAACAGGGCTATAACATTATGTATTGAGAACTCAAGCTAAAGGACAAACTGAATTTCTATGCCTGATTGTCATTGCAAATTGTGCACTGCAATAACATTCTGGATTTCATGAGGACTATGTAAGGTTGTAATTTGTTCTGGTACCCAAATGCAAAAATATGTATGCAAGTCTAGGACTCTTAAGCTCAGGTGTGGGCATAGCTGTGTGTATGTGAGAGCTGAGACAATACAAGAGCTATAAAGAAGTGGGGGTCAATCCAACACCAGCGGGTCATCACTGCGTTACCAGCGTGTCATCACTGGGTTACCAGCGTGTCATCACTGGGTCACCAGCGGGTCATCACTGGGTCACCAGCGGGTCATCACTGGGTCACCAGCGGGTCATCACTGGGTCAGAGCCTGAAGGATATCCTTGACCAGCATTGTACCGATCACCATTTTCTCACAGTTAACTGTCAGCTGGGCAGCACCTTCCTGTCTGGCCACCACAGTGACCAACACCAAGCTGCCACTGGTTACTGTCTTTGCTGCAAACCTGTGAGTCGGCATAGGGGGAGGAGGGACAGGAGGGCTGAGTTCAAAGGTCATAGTGTAAAAGAGTGAAATCAGAAAGACAGAAATAAAGCAGGCCAACAAACAAATGTTAATCAACAAGATTTTAGCACAATAAAATCACAACATTCATGTGAGCAACTTCATTCTCCTCAAAAAGCATGCCATGAAGTATTTAGTTTTGTGAAAAGCCTCACTTAACTTGTGACCACCACAACCCAAATTTGCACCCTAACACTAACCACCAACATGGTGTTCTGAGATGTTTGACGTACAGTAGACCAACATGGCTACACTGCTGTTACAGGTGGACTAGCTATACTGGAAAATACCTTGTTCATGCACTGGCACACAGTTAGCACTACTGTCAATCTATATCCTTTTTGCAGGTTCCAGATTAGATTCAATATGTCAACAGAAATGTCTCCTTCTTAATATATTAATCCTAGTTTCTAGGTTGGTAGTTACTGACAGGATGAGACCATTTAGGTCCAGAGGAAGCAGGTGTCCCTGCCTGAATAAAACATGCAACCCTGCCCCTGAGCATGTAGCGCTGGGAGTCAGCCCCTCTCACCTGCACTCCCTGTCGGACCCACAGGGCACCCGGCTGAGGCTGGCGGCCGTGGTCACCCTCTGGACGATGGTGTGCTCGCCCTGGCACCTCTCACCGAGAGTCAGCTTCTCTGAGATCTCGTTCATGCCCATCAGCTGACCTACAGCGGGGCACAACAGCAGCTGTCAGTCTGGGGAGATTCAGTGACATCGCTGTTCAGTACACAGCAAGGTCCAGGTTTTGCTAAAGATACTAGATAAATGTAAGAGGTAGCGGGGTTATGAAGACTGTGAATGTGTGTACATTTCCAATTTCCTGGGTTTTGGAAAGAAACAATGACCTTCATTTTGATATTCCACATGAAACATTTAACTTAATGAAGTGATACATAAGAAATCTGCAATGAATTAAAGGCTATTGACTCTTATGTTGAGGGAATGTGTCAATGTTACAAAACTAGACTAATATAACGAAGGTCCAAACTATTCTCCTGCCTCAGACACATTCCAATACTTGTCCTCAAATCCAATTTTTCAGTTTATACGCATATGGTGGCAGACATAGATTTGACAAATACTCTCTACTTGATTTCAAAATCTGATGCATGAATCTTGAAAGATGCCCCCCCCTCCTCACACCATTCAGAAAAGCTCCACTTTATGGACCAGAATTTTAAACTAAAATGACCTATACTAGTTATTCTCTAGACCAGCTATGAGTGTTACGCATTACTGAGTTCAGATAAACAGTGCAGAGTCTGCCATCATTCTGCAGAATGTGTGGTGCTGGGGGATTGAGTATGAACATTAGCGGACACCCAGTGAAGGAGCATTCCTAGTCATTCCTGGTGGGGCTCAGTGTGAAAGCCTTCTGAGATGCGGGTTAGGTCTGGGCAGGTTGATTTGCTTGATCAGTGAACTGAAAGTGCAGAATCATTGTCAGGCATTAAAGGGGAGGATCAGCTTGAAGCAATGAGGGGAGGTTAAGGCGGGGTGGGGGAGGGGGCGGAGTCTTGTGTGAGGGTGACTGAGGCAGGTGGCACACAGACAGCCAACGAGAACAAGTCTATCAAAGGAAACTTACCTCGACACCTCTCTATTGGACCAGTATCAAGAGAGAGGAACGGAGCATATGACACATATTTAAACACAAAAAAACCATGGTTGACTTGATTTCAAAACCTTGGCAAAGGTTAGTAATGACATCTAGACGATGTTGATATGGACCAAGGTTTCATGGATGATTAGGTGACAATGTTGGGATATTATGCCACTACACCAGTGTGCGTGTGTGTGAGGATTGAGGACAGATATATTCTATAAATCATTAAAAGGAAGAATGTTCCAAATATGGCACATAAAATAATATAAACAGTGACCATGTATTTGACCGTTTAGGGAATCAACACAAAATGTGGTGTTAGTTTAACTGGAAAATAACAACAATAAAAAAAACAACTGTGACATAAATCATGTTGTGTTTTGTATTTTGTTGCCATTCTGGTTCCCGTCCTCACCTTGTTCCTTCTTAAATTCATTCTCCGTCATGAAGACAGGCATCATCAGCTCTCCAACCGGGGGCTGGATCGACACAAAGAACTTCTTGGTGTGAGTGCTGAAAGCACACAAGAGGAGAGAGATGTTCAGGGCTCGTCTGGTGCCCTGACCTGCAGTGTTGTTCCTGGAGCAGACAGTGAGCCTGTCACACGTCTGGGGAGCGTGTTGTCTCACCACAGCTGGAAGTTTGCAGCTTGCGTCGAATCGCAGAAATCGATTCCCATCACCACTGTAACTGTCTCGCCAGCTGGTAGCATCTCTGAAAAAAGTTTACAAAATCAAAATTAAATAAGAGTATAGTCTAGCTACATGTGAGCTTCAAAATAAGATGACTTGAACATGTATTTTAACAGGCAATTAAAACAGAAGACTGCTTGAAATCTCAATTGTAGACTTAAAATGAACGCTTGTCATTCCATGTTGTACAGACATGGACAGAATACAGTGTTTCCCATGCATTGTTTTATTGGTGGCGGCCCGCCACAATAAAACATTGACTGCCACAAATGTATAAAGTGATAAAAAAAAAAAACTTTTTAACATGGCAAAAAAAACATTATATTGTAGAGCTGCGCGCAGCGCATTGACTCGCTCAGCCCCTTCTTGCCGCGCTCGCGTTCTCTCTCTCAGTACAACGGGCCGACCCGTATGTGAATAACTATGGAAGCAAATCAGTGACATCATGTTTTGAATTTGAAAAGGCATTGAATACTTAATATTGACATTTTAGGCCAACACTTGACTAACCGATTTCTGTGAACTCTTTGATTCTCATGCCAGACTGCAGTTTGGCGTCTTCCACATGCAGGTTCTTGGCCTCGGTGTTGGCGCTGTTGGTGAACTGGATCTGCACGGCCACCATGTGAGGGTCGGGGCTGAAAGGCTGACGGCTGAAGCAGTACTCCACTGACAGCCCCTCACCAGTGATGCGGTGAAGCAGCTCGTAGCTCCTCAGGCCTCCAGATGGGGTGATGGTCTGTGAGAGTCAGCACAGGAAAGAATCTTAAGTTTTGCTGCTCGAGATTTGACATAATCAGTAATTGAACCCAAGCTGATGACCCACAGGACTAGTTTAGATAGTCTGGTGTTCCCTGGCTGCCCTCTCTGTGGTTGTCTATCCTCTGGACGTAACTGAGGGGATTAGATGATGAAAGTAAAATCCACAGAAGCAGTTGAATCAGTCCTGCAGAGCTGCAAGGGTTAACAGTCTGGATAACAGAAAGTATCCGAGGGCCACTTCTAAATAAACAGCTTGACTGAAAAGCAACATACCTAAAGCTCTTTAGGACTATATGATGACTTAGTTTGGGTTGAACATTTGAAAACCTTTCCTGATCTACACCGCCACCTGGTGGTATAAAACTATCACACTGTACACCAAGACCCTGAGACGCTTTGCCTGGCTAGCTGAAATATAGCCTACAGAAAAACTTATCTAGGGGAAGCACTGTAGGCCCACTGTAGGTGGCTACTAACACGAGGTATAAAATACACAACATTCTGTACACATCATGTATTTGAATACGCTGCACATGCAGTAAACATGTCTGTCCTAACAGTGGCGGGTGTACCTACAGGGGACAGAACGCTGTCTGACAGCGACAAGCCCTCCAGGTCCGTCACCAGACTGCTGGACAGGAAGTTGTTCACAGGCGTGACTTGAGGAGATGGGCTGGGCTCGACTAAGGAGAGAAGGGATTACTGTTAGCTCCATCCAACTGAATTGTAATTCAACTTTATTTAGGATTAAATCAAATTTAACAAGGACATGCTCTTTATTTCAGTTTTCAGTTTGCTTACAGTCATCAAGATCCAGCAGGGACATCTCTTTCTTCTCCTTCTTGCTCTCTTTTTTGGGTGGTTTAGAAGGAGGTTTAGATAGGATCTGGAAAGGAATCAAGATATACTAATAAACAAATGAAAAATGTGTATGCATGTATGAATGTGTGTTAAATGTTAATAGTATGGTGGTGTGTGAGAGGGTTAGGGTGTGTGAGAGGGTTAGGGTGTGTGAGAGGGTTAGGGTGTGTGAGAGGGTTAGGGGGTGTGAGAGGGTTAGGGTTATGTTGCATCAGAGAGCTTGAACCTTCTTCTTCTTCTTCTTCTTGTCAGTCTCAGACTCCGACTCTTCTTCTGACTCTTCTGATTTGCTGCTCTCTGATTCGCTGTCCTCTTCTTCCTCTGACTCTGACTCCGATTCTATCTTCCGTGGCTGAATCTTCCTCTCTGGTTTCCTCTTCTCCTCTCCGCTGCTTTGCTCACTGAGAACAGACGCTCGCTCGTTAACAAAAGTTTCATTTCACACAACCAGGTGTGTATCGCTGAGAAAACGGACCCTGAACGAAACTAGTAAAACCGACTACAAATTCCACAGCAGCACTAGATAACTACTTGAATGAAACCAGTGGAACTCATGTATGCATTACTCATGATGTATTCTACCTTTCACTCTCTTGCACTGGTTTCTTAACCTCCTTTTTCTTCTTCTTCCTCTCGTCCTCCTCATCTTCCTGTTCTTCGGACTCTGACTCGTCTTCGCTGTCATCGCTCTCTGACCCAGACGGGCTCTCCTCGCTGCCGCTGGGGCTAGCAGAGCTGCTAGCCGTGTCTGAGTCTGGCAGGGGGGTGATACTGTCTCAGGCATCATGTATACCAGCACACATACACTGCCTGTTGTCTACACCACCTTAAGACAACAGCTTTTAACACCAAATGCACATTTTTACTTTTTAATCCACATTCACAGACGTACAAGCAGGCTCCATGTGTGAAAGGGTGTAGCCGTCAGAGGTGACACTGTCTGGTGAAATGAGTTGTGTTTTACCGGAGTCAGCTGACTCTGTCGCCCCTGACTCTGCTTCAGAGTCAGAGTAGAACGGCTTCTCCACCTTCTTCTCTTTCCTCTTCTCTCGGCTGCTGCACTTGGTCCACTCGGGCACCTGGCAGAGGGTCAGAGGACAGACTGTCAGAGGTCACAGCTAGGACTGACACACTGGCTGGAAGCAGACCTGTACAGAGGGTGAAGCATGGCCATGAATGCTTCTCCTTAGCGCACGAGTCACGCCACAACGTGCCCCACAAGCTGCGTGTGTTTGTGAATCCACTATTTAGTTCCAACATAAAGCAGTCTTGAATCGGTTCTCCACCATTAGGTGGCAGCACAAGGCGATGCCTTCATGGCCAGTTCTTAACGTATTGTACTGGGAGCAGTTCCATTAAGGGAAGTGATATCCTTGAGGAGTTGTCAATTCCTCCCACACCGAAATATATAACTAATTAAGAAATGGAAAGAGATATTCAATCAACAGGAGTTACAGTCCCACTGCAGTAATGCATGTCTGTGTCCATCCACAATGATACAAAAACACTAACATGAGTACTGAGGCTAATGGTGTGGGAGGAGATTCAACACGACTGAAGGATTCAGTTCTTTAATTGCAGAGACACAGGAGGAGTGTACTGTGTTGGGGGAGCTAAGCACGAATAGCGACTAAGATAGCTTGGGGTGAGGGGGGTCAAAAACAACGTAGGTTAAAAGGTTTTGGCGCTATGGGTGGAGCTCCAAAAACACAGGCTAACTAACTCACACTGGTTAGAGTTGTGACTCTTTCGAGCAGCGTAAGAACCTGGCAAACGAGGAAAGAAAAAGAGGCATGGAGGTGAGATGAGAAACGGAAGCAAATGATCAAAGAAGTTGAGAAGGAGAGAAAAGCACAGACAGGGAGAGTAGTTGCACTGGTTACAACTCTGTATAAATCAAAACAGTTTCATATTAATGTCAGCTAGAAATATCAGACAGAAAGGAACTGTTTATAATCAAACTAATTATGTTTTTTAACCAAAGATGATTAACATAAATTAGTTACCTTAATATTATAAATAACGCAATTAAGGATTACTGTAAAATAATACGATTGGCATACTGACTAAAGCTTCTCATTATTGTCATATTCTCATAAGACTAATAATTATAGTCAACTCTCTCTCACATTGGGATTTGGTGGGTATCATTAAAGTATGTTAATTTGTTAACCTGGCTATGGCAGTGCCACGTAGATGAAGTTAAAATACTGAATAATTTCAATGGTGAAACATGGACACATGAGAAACATGAAGAGGAATGAAGTCGTAGGCAGATTTCTACATGAGAGGTTTACACAATGTCTGTCTTCCAAGATGTTTCAGTGTAGTGCATTTACATCTATTGACAGCCCCAAACCTTATACAAGCACACTAATCTTATAATTTACACAATGCAGCAGCTATCATTCTCAGTGGAGCATAGCTGTGTTGATGCTCAGGATTATAAGCACTAGGAAACAGCCTTCCCTTCATAAAGCTACCTGCCCTGTCTGCTTGTGGTCCACAGAGAGGCAAGAGAAAGCAATAACTATCCCAACACTGTCATCCTAAACTGGGGGCACTTCTCCCAAGTCTCTCGAGGTACAGAGAGATAAAGAATCTGGAGGCAGAAAGAAGAGAGAGAGATAGAGAGAGAGAGAGACAGAGACAGAGAGAGACAGAGAGAGAGAGAGAGGAAGAACAGAGAAGAGAACAGAAAGCGAAAAGGACAGCCATTAAAACACTGCAATCCCACTGGGGGGCACCTCTCGCCAGTCTCTCTCGAGCTACAGAGACACAGACTGAACACGAGAGAGAGAGGTAGAGAGAGAGGTAAAGAGAGAGGTAGAGAGAGGTAGAGAGAGAGGTAGAGAGAGAGGGAGAGAGAGGTAGAGAGGTCGAGAGAGGTAGAGAGAGGGGTAGAGAGAGGTAGAGAGGTCGAGAGAGGTAGAGAGAGAGGGAGAGAGAGGTAGAGAGAGAGGTAGAGAGAGGTAGAGAGAGAGGTAGAGACAGTCGTTAAAACAACACTGCACTCCCAAGCTCATGGGGCACCTCTCGCCAGTCTCCTAGCAAGCCGATCCTCCCCTCGCTGCTGGGAGTCCCCTCCTCTAGCTGTGGGCCCGGGCACACAGAGGGAGAGACCAGTCAGAGGGAAGGTAGAGCTGCCATATGTCCAAACAATAAATACCACTTTACACTTGAAACCTCAATAGAATATCTGCCACACGGATGAAGACATGGTTCCCACTACAGCATTGTACAACGAACAGTTTACAAAGCAACCATGATTACCAAATGTCCAAATCAAATGTATTTAGGGGGGGGGGGGGGGGGGGGTTATATAGAAGCGTGAGATACAGAAGATTTGATTTGAAGTTCAACGTTTGGGCCACATCGTTGAACATGACCCGATGGCACATGGAATGATAATATGGAAATTGTATGGGATATGTGAGTGCTTCCTAATTCACCATCCTTAATTAAGACATAACGCATCATGTAGCAGAGCATGACACGTCTGAAGCATGTTTGAGATGTATTTAAAAATAATTCACTGCTGGTTGACAGTCAACTTACACTATCACATGTGCCATTAGCTCAAACAGGTGATTTCTCACCAATGGAGGGGTGTTTGAGTGTTCACTGCCCATTGGAGGCCATGGCAGCAGAGGGGTATGGGTAATGTAGTTCATATGTAAAACACTTGTCGTCTAAAGCTTCACATCGGACAATGACTGCCATCTTTCACCGACCATACAGTTAGCTATGGATCAGTGCTATGTGCAGAAACATCTCTTTGGAGATGTCTGGGAGCCAATAGGGATGAAGTGCCTCATGGCGTTATGTGAGGTGTGTGTAGGTGAATGAAAGAGAGGAGGGTGTTTGGCCTTGCATGAGGTGGGGGTGCTCCCCCTCCCAGACCGTGGTCCTCCCGGAGCAGCACCACTCTGGCCCCCCCCGGAGACCCCTAAGGGCCGCCTGTCTCTGACTGTTACTGTTCCCACTGCACGCACAGACTCCTTCACCTCCACGTTGCGGACGGAGGGGTCAGGGGCGGCGTCCGGCCAGTCCGACAGCTCCTGGTAGCCGCCTGCCTTGGTGTTCAGCAGGTGAGACAGGGAGCCCAGCTGGAAGTGGTCTCGGTCTAGACAGACAATCCACACATTGATTAATGCACACAGAACATGGGCAGCGACTCATCATGTTTTCTGTAGAAAATATGACACCATAAACATCCACTAAAAGTGTCAGGCTGTGTATATTTTGTATATTATATACCGAACACAACATGATGTGTAAAGTATGGTGTGTGTATGACAGAGGGGTGTGGAGGTTGTGAATTTCTGTTCTTTTGAGGCAGTTCACAAACTGTAACTCACCGCAAAATACATTATTTGTGGTTGTGTTAAGTCTAGGGTGAGACTCAAACACAATTATGTTAAAGAGACTGCCTAGTGGACAATGTTCTTAAGAGTGAAAGACGCTACCCTTAAACGGAGACTCGAGGACAGGCGCGGGTTTGAGGGCGAGGAACAGCTTCTTGGCGTACTTGCTGAGGGCTCCGCTCTTATCGGTGGGCACGATGAGCTGGCGGATGAAGCGGGCGCGGTCACGGATGTCGTAGTTCTGGTCGTATTTAGCCAGGTTCAACACGTACTGAGTCAGCAGCTTGGTCTGTCAGAGGAGGAGGGGAACAACAGGATGTGAGAAAGATCATTTTCCTGCATGGTGGAGAGCTGCTTTGTCAGAGAGACACAGTGAGAGAGACTAAAGGGGCACATAATGTCACTTTTTGTATACATCTATTATATTATTAAGTGCGTTCTGACCACAATATTACTTTATCAATTCCACATCAAATCAAATGTGGGTGTGAAAACCCTCACCTGTTTGGAGTTAGTCAGGTAGAGCTTTGCAGCCAGATTGATGATCTGAAGCTTGACAATGTCCTCCTCATTAGTGAATGTCTTGGCCATCTTCCTGAGGACATCCGGGGCGATCTTGGGCACATGCTCACAGTACTCCCCTATGAGCCACAGAATGCTGGCTCGTGCCATGGGCACCTAGCACACAGAGAACAGCCTCTGGACTGTTACAGCATGAAACAAATGCAACATGCCTTCTGTTTACCATTTCATTAAATCAGTTCTCCTTCTCAACTAAATGTTCTCCTGAAAATAAAATAAAAATAACTAAATCCTAATATTCTTTACTACCCTGGCTGAAAATGTAACATGAAAATATCAATGTCAACATGTCATGTATCACATGGGTGACTTGTTTTGCGTCACAGGTTCACTGATCCTGACGGTGGCCGGCCAGGTGGTACACCTCACCTGGATGTTGTCAGTGAGTTTGGCCATGTGCTTGATGATGTCACTGTGCTGTTCTGGCTGCATCTGCAGAAGCTTCTTGATCACGACCACAGACTCTGCCACCACCAGCTCTGCAGGACCAACACACATGTTTAATGGACACACTTTCGCTAATGCATTCAACATGCAACAAAAGCTGATACATTGATTCTACCGGCATCTGGTTTCATTTATAGTTGGCAACAGAAGGTTCTGTCTTTAGAAATGACACATCTCCAGTTTAGTTTGTGACACAGACCTGAGTTGTCCTAGCAGGCAAACTGAATCAAAAGCCAGTGAGATACTCTGAGGTGAGATAGTGAGAGAGTCTGAGTTGAGATAGTCTGAGGTGAGACAGTGAGAGAGTCTGAGGTGAGACAGTGAGAGAGTCTGAGGTGAGACAGTGAGAGAGTCTGAGGTGTGATAGTCTGAGGTGAGACAGTGAGAGAGTCTGAGGTGAGATAGTCTGAGGTGAGATAGTGAGATATTGAGAGAGTCTGAGGTGAGTTAGTCTGAGGTGAGACAGTGAGAGAGTCTGAGGTGAGATAGTCTGAGGTGAGACAGTGAGATAGTCTGAGGTGTTGCGTAACTCCGGAGGCGTCTGACTCACCGTCGCGGTTGGACAGCAGCTGGACCAGCCCGTTCAGACACGTGTCCCTAACCTCCCCGATGTTGGTGGCACAACGGCCGATGGCTTGGATGGTGGCAGCCACAAAGTCCTTATCCATGCTTTTAATGTATGTCTGACAGAAATAATATGAACACGTATTAAACGTATAGTAAACCTGGGCACACCCTCTTCATGGCATTACAACTGGTAAACAATGTCACCTACCTGGAATTCTCTCAGAATTGTTGAAATATTTGTCTCATTGGCTAAGTTAGTCAGCACCTCCAGCTGCCGAGCAAGTGAAAAAACATTATTCAACATGTCCTCATGTACGTCCCAGAACAAGAATTATTTACGTAAATACACATTATACAAAATTAGCAACATCATTTTAGCATGAGGTACATGTTACCTTCAGAACTTTGATCTGTGTTGGGTCGGTGGAGCGGATGTAGAAACTCTTCAAGTAAGGTTCAAACATCCCCTACAACAGGAAACATCAACATAAAACAAAGTTTGGGATTCTTTTTTAATAGAATCCAAAAGCAATGTTCTTGGACTCTGCCCACCTCTCTGATCGATATTCTCTGACTGTACATAGCCCTGACACTAACCCAGACAAGATGTGCGGTGACTCACCCTTCTCTTGATGCTCATGGTAGCCACATTCTGAAGGACAACATATTGGACTTCGCTACAGGGGGAGAGGAGAGAGAAGCACAGTGTGATCTTTTGGCAGGGCAATTTCCCCTGACTCATCAGCGTATGACCAGCCCCTTTAAACCACCAATACAGAGAAGAAACCTGACAGACAAAAAAAATTGAACATTGGCTATGTTCAAATGTTTCTCTTTAATTTATATAATTCTCCATGGTCTGTCCTTGTTCCTTTCATGTTTTGCTTTCTGTGGTCTCATATAAAGTAATGTTCTTTCTTGACAGGTTTAAATTGAAATGCCAGTCAAAGACACAAAAATGAAACTAAATGTCAATTGAATTTTGAGACCGAGAGAAAAAACCTGTCATGGTAAGGTTTGGACAGCCCCAGGGAGAGGACAGCTTCCCAGGGGGGGACAGCAGGGAGAGGACAGCAGGGAGAGGACAGCAGGGAGGGGACAGCAGGGAGAGGACAGCAGGGAGAGGACAGCAGGGAGGGGACAGCAGGGAGGGGACAGCAGGGAGAGGACAGCAGGGGGGGACAGCAGGGAGAGGACAGCAGGGGGGGACAGCAGGGAGAGGACAGCAGGGAGAGGACAGCAGGGGGGGACAGCAGGGAGAGGACAGCAGGGAGAGGACAGCAGGGAGAGGACAGCTTCCCAGGGGGGGACAGCAGGGAGAGGACAGCAGGGGGGGGACAGCAGGGAGAGGACAGCAGGGAGAGGACAGCAGGGAGGGGACAGCAGGGAGAGGACAGCAGGGAGAGGACAGCAGGGGGGGACAGCAGGGGGGGGGGACAGCAGGGAGAGGACAGCAGGGGGGGACAGCAGGGAGAGGACAGCAGGGAGAGGACAGCAGGGAGAGGACAGCAGGGGGGGGACAGCAGGGAGAGGACAGCAGGGGGGGACAGCAGGGAGAGGACAGCAGGGAGAGGACAGCAGGGAGGGGACAGCAGGGAGGGGACAGCAGGGAGAGGACAGCAGGGGGGGACAGCAGGGAGGGGACAGCAGGGAGAGGACAGCAGGGAGGGACAGAAGGGAGAGGACAGCAGGGAGAGGACAGCAGGGGGGGACAGCAGGGAGAGGACAGCAGGGGGGGACAGCAGGGAGGGGACAGCAGGGAGAGGACAGCAGGGAGAGGACAGCAGGGGGGGACAGCAGGGGGGGACAGCAGGGGGGGACAGCAGGGAGGGGACAGCAGGGAGAGGACAGCAGGGAGAGGACAGCAGGGGGGGACAGCTTCCCAGGGGGGGACAGCAGGGAGAGGACAGCAGGGAGAGGACAGCAGGGGGGGGACAGCAGGGAGAGGACAGCAGGGAGGGGACAGCAGGGAGAGGACAGCAGGGAGAGGACAGTGACACTGACACAGTGATCCCTAACTGACCTGTGACTCCTCATGAGACGCACCAGGGCCTTGGCAATAACCCCCACCTCCGCCTTAGGGGCCAGGTGGAAATACAGCTGAGCTACAGCCATCACCACCTGGGGAGAGAGACAGAGAGAGACAGAGAGAGAGAGAGAGCAAGGCAGAGAGAGAGACAGAGAGAGAGAGAGAGCATAAGAGAGTGAAAACGTCATGCTGAATAATATTCAAGCAATAAATACAACAAATAATGAACTGCTGCTATAAAAACATAGTAGTGTAGTGAGTATACAGGATACATGGTGGTAGTGTGCTCGGTAGTGAGTATGTAGTGTGCTCAGTAGTGAGTATGTAGTGTGCTCAGTAGTGAGTATGTAGTGTGCTCAGTAGTGAGTATGTAGTGTGCTCAGTAGTGAGTATGTAGTGTGCTCAGTAGTGAGTATGTAGTGTGCTCAGTAGTGAGTATGTAGTGTGCTGTGTGCTAAAGCAGGAGGTGGTGTAGGGGACTCACGGCTGCATTCCGGCTCTGCAGCAGTGGCTTGGTGTTCCTAAGCAGCAGCCGGTGGTCTGGATCCATGACGTATGGCTTCCTCTTAGATAAGGCGGCGGGCTCCGCCTTCTTCTCTTTCTCCTCCTCATCTTCGTCTTCATCATCATCTGAGCCGTAGAACGCCTTCTCCCCCCCAGCCTCCTCCAGCAGTGTCTCCTGCACAAGCACAGGCAGGTGAGAGACAGGCAGACATATAAGCAGACAGACAGGCAGGTGAGAGACAGGCAGACATATAAGCAGACAGACAGGCAGGTGAGAGACAGGCAGACATATAAGCAGACAGACAGGCAGGTGAGAGACAGGCAGACATATAAGCAGACAGACAGGCAGGTGAGAGACAGGCAGACATAAGCAGACAGACAGGCAGTATACACTCACGTTAACATTAGGGTTGAGGAACTGCGTCCTTGCGTAGCGAGTGAGCATGTTGATAATGACCACTTGGCCCCATTCCTCAACATCGATCAGCAGGTTGCACAGCTTGCGGTAGTTCTTGTGGATCAAGTCAATGCGCTCTGGACAAACCTCCTCGAAGGCCATGACCACACTGCCAGCAACCAACTACTCACAACAAAGCAAGGAAGAGACCTCACTGCCATCTCATTTACACTACATGCATGTACTGTACGTACAATGTGTATTTATCTTGTTATGCATATCTTTTTTCATAATACATATTTCAAGTTGGTACTTATTAACCTCAAGGTAATTATTGTCAAAATCCTATATATTTGACGTACCGTGGTTTTATCAGCAAGGAGCTTCTCAATGACCTCAATCAACTGATCTTTTTGCTCAGGATCCAAGCTGAACACAGAAAACAGCATCATAAGCATCATAAGAGTTCCTCACACAGCAGCTGCTGTGTGAGGAACTCCCACACAAACTAGAGTGTTACTTTGCCTGTTACTTTGGTTGCAATCCTACATAGGTTCTGTTGGTCGTTCCTATAACTCTGGTCGAGGTACCTGTACAGCTTGGGAATGGCGTGAGCGGCCGTCTTCCTGACGTACGGTGACATGTCGGACGCTGCCTCCTTGATAGCCAGCATCATGATTGGCACGATGATAGTGACCCGGATGCTGGAGAGCACACGCAGAGCGCTGGCCCTGATCAGCTGGTTAGGGTCCTAATCACACGCAGCAGAGACAGAACCCAACAGAGGATCAACTTAACAGGGCAGCAAGCAAAGCCTTTAACAGTGACAGTAACAGGCCAGAAGGTAAAGCTTATTCCACTCAACAACACATATGACCAGTTCATTTCAGAGTACAATGCAGGAGGACAGATGACAGTGTGAGACTGCTGCGAATGTGACTGACCTTTAACCCTCGCTGGAATGTGGAGATGGAGAGCAGGGCCAAGTCCTGCTGCTCTTCAGCATATCGCACCAGATACACGTAGACCAGCTTCTTCACCTGAGGCACAGAGAGAGAGGGGTGAGAAAGAGAGATGGAAAGAGAGAGTGAGTGAGAGACAGAGAAACACACAGAGAGAGGGAGAAACACAGAGAGATGGAGGAACACAGAGAGATATGGAGAAACACACAGAGAGATGGAGAAACACACAGAGATGGAGAAACACACACAGAGATGGAGAAACACACAGAGAGATGGAGAAACACGGAGAGATGGAGAAACACACAGAGAGATGGAGGAACACAGAGATGTGGAGGACAGAGAGGGAGAGAGAAAGACACCAGAAACAGGGTTAGGGGGGAAACAATCACAAACAAACAGGACTCGCTTTGTTAACCCCTTCACCCATCTTTTGTATTTTTAATCTTTGATGGAAAACGTGATGAGGACTGTGAGCTACCTCAATGTTCTTGCAGGCCACATTCTTCACCACCGCAGGGAAGAGATCCGAGGCATTCTTTCCTCTTGCTATCATCTGTGAGGTACACAAAAATCCAGAAACTTATGCTGTTTGTTAAATAAATATTATACAAGGGTTTCTATTAAAACTTACATCTGCTTAACACACAAAACATACAAAATATATACAGTATATCTATTTAAATGAATTACAAAGGCACTTACAATTTCAAACCTGTTGATAAGTACAGCAGCTAACAGCAGGCTTTGTCAGACTTTCTAGGTTGACACCAGAAATGGAAACTAAATATGCCCAACAGTATTTTTCTCTCCATTCCTCCATCTCGTCATATGAATAATACAACAGAGCTGTAATGCTCCTGTAGTAGGAAGCTGACACCAGTAATGAATATTTAACACCCGAATGTGCATTCCCAGTGTCTTACTGCTGTCCTCTCTAGCATGAGCCTCTGACCTTTGCCCACCCACCAACCCAATGTGCACAAACTCAGGGCTGGGATGTTTGTGTACATGGGTGAGTGTATTTAAGGACTACCTCATCTAACAATGTGGAGATGATGACTACAGTATTGTATACTTACAGCCACAATCCTTTTCATGGCCTCGAGCTTCAGGGAATCTTTGTTGCTGTCCAACATCTCCTTCAAGTCATCATGTCTGAAGGTACACAAAAAGAGACCGTAGTTACTCAAGTTACTTCAAGTAAACAACCATATCATGCTGCGCCTATCCTTCATTCATGTTGAGAACATTCTTGCCTTCGCTAAAGATTCAAATCTCAATACAGAAAATTATTCCTGGAGCAGGCAGGGGTAAAAATAAAGGCGTTAGTAGCAAGTTTACTGCTGGAAATGACCATGGTCCCACTATTGTGACAAGAAACATCTTCAAACTTGCTTCTCTCCTATGGGTGTTTAAGCAAAAAAAAATCATAATCCTTGAATAAACAGCCCTGTGAGCCCAAGAGGTGGAAGCAGTGCCCAGTAACACTGCAAGGTAGAAGGGAAGTTAGAACCGGTTTCGCACAGGGCTGTCAGTGTCTATAATGACCTGCTGGGCTTTGGGGCCATTTTGGGAGCTAAGTGGAATCCCTGTAAATAGCATATCTCATCTGCCAGAGTCCACTTGATGTGAAGGGACATGTGGTCCAAAGCCAGGGTGATTGAGTCATCTATCATGTGAGACCTGCTGGTGACGGACCAGTGCCCACGTGTCACAGTAGTGTCACAGTTTGAGATGAGACCTGAGATGACGTTTTGTCATCGCCCCTCTACTTTGATAGCACACTGAGGGATGTCGACAGTTTAACATGACAGTTTGAAAGGTACATTACAGCCAAAACACTGGAAAACGTACATGTGTAGGTGAGGATACCTAAGACAAAAATGCTACTCACTACTAAATAAAAAAACATTTCTATACATTTTCAAATTGATTTTCAAAAGTATCCACCAAAACAGTGTATTTGACAATTGTACAATGACATTCAGTTAGGAAACATCCCCCATCTAAGACTAACCAAGTATTAACTTAAAACAATTGGACGTGTTTAAACCCAAACTACAAGGATGGTTAGAATAATAGGCCTATGATAATTATGAGTCAAGAATGCATGTTCATTGTTCATGTTTATAGTTCTATAATGCCTCTTTGTTCTGTCATTGATGTACCTCCTTAATCAGTCATTATTTGTTCTCGACAATATACTGTATTTCATAGAGATTTCAGTTGTAATGAAGGACTGTGTCTACACTGTAGACTCTACAGCAGGGTGTGGGTAAGGCTGCAGGGTATCACCATCAGCAGAAGTAGAACTGTCAAGCTATGGGTTCAGATTTGTAGGCAATGGCATTGGCCAGGCATTTCCTAGAATCCAGCAAAGACTACATCCCCAGGGAAACCTCCCAACATTGTATGGCAGTTTATCAAGCTGACACCATGCAGCAGGACAGACATCAGAGACCTCATCATGCACGGCATCCCTCCACCCTTCTCTATCCCCAGAAAGCACCCTCATATCAATGAAGACCATAAACTATTGCGATGGAAGCAAACAGAAGGTATCGGGGCTAATTAAAAAGGGGGGGGGGGGGGGTGAAATAAACAGCAATGATATCTCTACACAACTCTCAACTCGTTTGAGTAGTTTCCAAGGCAACAAATAAACTCAATAAATTATAGAGGAACGATTTCCTTCCTCCCCACAGTGGCATGGTGGAGAGAGAGAGAGAGACAGAGAGAGAGAGAGAGAGAGAGAGAGAGAGAGAGAGAGAGAGAGAGAGAGAGAGAGAGAGAGAGAGAGAGAGAGAGAGAGAGAGAGAGAGAGAGAGAGAGAGAGAGAGAGAGAGAGAGAGAGAGAGAGAGAGAGAGAGAGAGAGAAGGGTTTTAGCAAGATGTGGGAGGGAAAGCCCCTTCTAGTGTGTCAGTCATGTCCTAATGTCTCACACACAGGGGATCACCTGACATTATGGGGTGCCCCGTTATTAAAACACTTAGTCAACATCTTTGGTCTGGTATGTACTGCTTTTTACAGGGCTTAACACTGTTGAGAGAAATGCAACATTTTGATGCACTCTACTTTACTGCTATGAAGGGAACTATACACCAGACCTAAAGACATCCTGGGAATGTTGGGGAAGTCATATCAACTTCCAAAACAGATGTCTTCTCCCAGTGTGAATGCTTAAACACGAGTCACCACTAGCAAAAACGTGTACCTGGAGTGTAGTTTAATATCTCCACTGCCTGGGTCTAGTATGGGACCTCTGTCTTCTTGAAAAATATTTTGCATTCCAATACTTACAGAGTTATGCTTCCCTGTGAAACCAATGTTGGTTTACACTTAAGTGAAAAGGCTCAACAGATAACTGTGGAGGAAAAAAGGTTTTTAAAGAATGTGCAAAGTCTTTAATATGACACCTATCTGTGATGGTCAGGATAGCTCATCTATCTGGCTGAAGGACTCAGGTCAAACCCTAACCCTAACCCAGGCAGGGGACTCTGAGGGTCAGCAACATTGTCGTAATAAACACACCCAGTAATCATCACCGATGTTAACAGGGCAGTTTATTATGACCAGGAACCCTTGTGCTCCTCAGATATTGCCTCAAAGTAAGAACAAGATCCTGTTGTTTCCCCACCAGCCCAGTCTCCACCCTGAGATCTGTCTTTGCTAAACCTGTCAGAGGGAACGATGAACATGTAAGCTCTCTGCCTCTGATGTGAGACGGGATATCAAGTTGGGTTTCTCGGGCAGAGAGCAAGAAATGCTAAACCAACACCTGCTGATCCAGATCCAGATCCTGTATGTGGGCCCACATTGCAGGCAAATTGCTGATCAAAAAGTGAGTACCTACCTAAGCTTACCTAATGAGTCATCCTGATCATTAGGAATTGAACTCAAGTTCCTGACCCAAAAAGCTTGAGTCAGACAATCAACAGTAGCATAATGTTTCCAGTGACAGAAACATTAAGACTAATCATTAAAACTGAGCTGAGCTTGAGAAGAGTATCAAAGATTCAACTGCAGCCGTGTTGCAACATTCATCAGGGGCTGAAATAGCTCTCCCACTTCACACTGGACTACATGTTTCTGTCTCTTTTTCCAACTCTGCTAGCCTCAAAGGCCTGATCTGTAATCAAATTGAAATATCATAAATCTATGGAAGTTTTCAGTGATTTGTTTCTGTGAAACATGGCTACCAGCCTGTCTATTCATGTTCTCTAAGTCTGGCCCTCGCCTGCACACAGCACCACTGACACAGTGAGGATGAATGTTGAAGAAGTCCCTCTCTCTGCTTCTCCTGCAACAGGTCTTCTGATACCCAGACAGGATCAGGTTCCTCTGAGTGGAAACCCTACCCCACTACCACGGCTCCATTTCTTTGGACTTGTTCTTGTCCAAAGTCTGAAGGTAACATATACAACAATACAATCCTGAATTATTCAAGTCTACTGAGGTATTAGAACCCTAGATGCATACATTAAGGGGTCAGGTTACCTGTACATGAAGCAGAAAGATCAACCAAACTTTCCTGACCGATCAGAACGGTCTCAGAAACTGAAGTGATATCCGAAAGGGTTATGTAAATTATAGACTTTAAACGTCAACTAGCAATCTTTGTAGCTACAGACGCCGTCTGTACATTTATGATAGTGATATGTACTCAAAGATTCAAATACAAAGTTATGCCTGAGTACACAGGTTTCCTCCTGGCTAGCCTACCGCAGAGGCTGGGTCTGGGCACTGGACCCCCCACCTCCTCCACCCTCTTCCAGATGGGCCTGCTCTTCCTGGTCTCCTCCTCCTCTTCCACCTCCTCCTCCAGAGCGAAGGTGGCGTAGCTCATCAGGCTGCAGGGCGTTGTACCAGTTCTGCTGGATCCCATCTGGGGTCAACACAGGGCTCTTGGCCTCCTCCTGGCCCTGGACCTGGCTCTGCACCGTCTTCACCATGTTCACCGCATTCACTGGCAGCTGCAGCAGTCTCTGCATGGTCGTCATCCTCCCCTGTCCTCAGGCTCCACTGCTCAAGTAGACTCCAACAACAACAAACCTGTTGAGTCCCCGAACAAAAACGACCCTGGCAAAAGATACAAAACTTTCCAGGGTTCAGACCGCTCCCATGAATTGCACTTCAGTATGTGTGGTGCTTGGTTAGGTCTGAGATATCAGTATGTGTGGTGCTTGGTTAGGTCTGAGATATACAGAATCAAACCAGGGAACTTTCTTAAAATGACGTTGTGACCAGCAACACTGTTTCTTCCAATCCTGATAAGGATATATCTAACATGAGCTTTTTCCTCTCCCGACAGCAGAATGATGTGTTGAGTGCCAGCTCTCGTCTCGCTAGCTACTGGGTTCTGCTGTGAGCCATGGCAGATGAAGAGGCTAATTCAGAGAAGCAACAACCGCCTGATGGAGGCCGTGCAGCTGACTCCTATCTTTCTTTCCTTCTGTTGTTCCTGTCCCCTTCCAGAGAGAGAAGGCTTGTTCTGCCTGCTCAACGTTCAGGCGTCTGCTGCTGGTCTTCGATGCTATGCTCTGACGGCAAAGCCTCTCTCTCTCTCTGCCTCATTCCCTCCCTCGCCACGTTAGCACCCCTCCCTTTTCCTCTCCACTCTTCCCCTCCCTAACCCTTTATCTCATGCGCATGCTCCGTTTTCACCGCTGGGTTCTATGCCATCACTCTCTCTCCTCAGCTCCTGGCCCTCTCTCACCTGCTTTCTTCTTCTTTCACAGCATTGATATACAACAGCAAGGTCTCTCTCTCACTCCCTCCCTCCCCTCTGCCTCTCTCATTCTCTCTCTTTTGTTCTCTCTCTCTTTCTAACCAGTGAATAGAGATGGACTGTGGAACGTTATTGCCTTGAGGATGTGATCATGGGTGGCCATGATCACTTCAAAAACAGTACTGTGCAATTGTTGCAGTTCCCTCCTGTGTACATGTGAGAACACTCTCACATTAGTCAATGGTCTGTACAGAGTGCTGTGCTGAAGCAAAGTTACAATAAATAACATGTGTCCATCTAGGGTCTAGGTACGGTACTAAACCACGTACTTTCGTAAGGGACTGAGAAGTCAATAGTGCTGCACTGTCAGGATGATACCAACAGCACACCCGTATATGTTTCATTATAGCATGCTCACCCTTTTCTCTCAAATTCCCGGGGCTGTAGAGGCCAAACAATATAACCATTTGACCATGCTGAGGTACAGGGTGATCTGTGTTCTGGACACAGGGACATTCAGACCATCAGATAGCTAACAAATTGGTTCCTGGAAGCACATTTTATCCAAGAACTGTTTGAATGTTGTCATTCATTTCAAATGATTCATGGGCACGAGAACATTCTTAGTACGGAGTGTTACCTGCATGTGTACCCTAGTAGTCCCTTACAGAGTGTTACCTGCATGTCTACCCTAGTAGTCCCTAACAGTGTGTTACCTGCATGTGTACCCTAGTAGACCCTTACAGTGTGTTACCTGCATGTGTACCCTAGTAGACCCTTACAGAGTGTTACCTGCATGTCTACCCTAGTAGTCCCTTACAGTGTGTTACCTGCATGTGTACCCTAGTAGACCCTTACAGTGTGTTACCTGCATGTGTACCCTAGTAGTCCCTTACAGTGTGTTACCTGCATGTGTACCCTAGTAGACCCTTACAGTCATTCTGCCTGCTGGCTCGTGTGTCCCCTCCCCCGCTGTGTCTTCCATAAACCATTTCTCACCAGGTTGCCTGCAACAGTGACAACACGCTTCAGTGCACTGCACACACTGCCAGGCAGCCTCTCCCAGAGCCTAGCGACTTCAGTGCACTGCACACACTGCCAGGCAGCCTCTCCCAGAGCCTAGCGACTCGTGAACACCCACAGACAGCACCTGCTGTTAAACAACTGGAGAACTGTGAGAGAGACCGGAACAAGTACAGGTAAATCATGGATTGGAAAAACTATTCAGTTCCAGCCTAGTCCTGAGTTACCATTGCAAAACAGTCATATTATGAGTTTCTCAACAATCTGAACGAAATGAGCAAACCAATATGGCCGAACTGCAAGTTCATACTGAATTGTCTGGGAAATACTGAAGAGGTGTAGATGGAGGCATAGCAGAGACATGTTTCACAGGAGAAACTCTGTCAAAAACTAAATCAATGACATTTTAGAGGCAGGGTGTGACAATGAATATCTGATCGAGAGGAGCGAGCAATAGAGCAGGCATAGGGAGAAAGAGAGAGAGATAAGAAAAATAGAAACACAGACAGAATCAATGCTGCTCCTTTTCCAATCCCTGTGACGCACTCTTTGACTCATTTCTAAAAGAAACAACGCAGCACATCAAATCTAACAGTCCGAGTCTCACGAGGCCTCAGACCCATGAGGCCTCAGACCCACGAGGCCTCAGACCCACGAGGCCTCAGACCCACGAGGCCCCAGAGGCCCCAGACCCACGAGGCCTCAGACCCACGAGGCCCCAGACCCACGAGGCCCCAGAGGCCCCAGATCCACGAGGCCTCAGACCCACGAGGCCCCAGAGGCCCCAGACCCACGAGGCCCCAGAGGCCCCAGAGAACCCAGACCCACGAGGCCCCAGAGGCCCCAGACCCACGAGGCCCCAGAGGCCCCAGACCCACGAGGCCCCAGACAGGAAGGTGGTGAGGGGAATGTGTTGCTGCTACAATAGAGGATGCAGGGCATGAGGAAAGGCAATGACTTTCATTGTTTCATTTGATTTAGAAATACAGTACCTGGGATATAAACTCACAAACCCCTTGACACAAAAATGAAAAGGAAGTACTAACAATAATAACCGAAACTTTGTTCAATGAGGCAACATATTTAGTTGACAAATTCGATGACATTAACAGCTGGAACCAAGATGTCACATCGTAGCACAGTGTAAACCACCTAGCGCAGCGCTCAACATGGTGCACTGGGCACGTTTCCAAGGCAACAGCATGCAGAGAATGGTCTGTCACATTTGTGAAAAGAGACCAGCCTGACTGAGGGTAGTCCTATTTCCACCTGGTTTACTTTGGCCAAAGCAAACATGGACACTGGACACCCTGCTGGCTGTTAAACCTACTAATGGCGTGGATCTGTATTTTTTTTTTAAACCACAAACAGTGTCTGTGTCATCAAACTCCATTAACCATTCATAATACTCTGTTGTCCACTATGCTTTCTAGAAGACTAGATGTCATGGTTACCGGTCTAAGTGTGCTCTCCGTTATTAATTCGTTTTCAGATTAAGTCTGTCATTGGTCATGTGTAGGCCTAAACCTTGATTTCGCAATATTAATTTAATCTACGCTTAATAATGAGGATTGTAACTACAAGTGATACATTGCTGCCCTCTGCTGGTGAAAATGCCTCGCGGCACGTTGCATGTAAACAGCACTGTGGTTTTACAATGGGAACTATATACTGTAGTGTAGATAAAAACGTGTTTAAAGACAGACTACAATCTACAACAATCTATTAGTTGCCTCCTAAAAATAATTTTATTCCGTTGTAGTGAACTACAATAAAAAACTAGTGCTATATTGTTATCACCATCTAGCGTTAATATTAATGTTGTAATGTCTCTTCAAACAACCACATTTTCCCTTTCACCTCTAGCGTGAATTAGCCGAGGCTATGCTATGCAATCTAGACTGTTTCACGCAAAAGTGGCCAACTGCAGAACAAGTTCCGGGTTGTGAATTGATATAGGCTAAATTATGGTCTGTGATGGACGCATATGGTTTACTACACTGTGGTGGTTTCTCCTATATTTTGACCATTAAGTTTAAGAAATTCGTGAAAGAAAATACAAAAAAAAACACAAATATTTTAGGGATACCTCAGCCAAAACATTTGACTTCAGCACCACGCGCTGTCCAATCGAGAGGTTCTGAAAATGGCCCGGATGTATCTCAAACAATATTATCAACTATTGCCTCCCTATTGGCTGCTACGGGAACCATTTATTATGATTGGAATGTATTTTGCGTATAATATGTTATAATTTTTGTTTTGCAAGGATATGAACAGTTTATACAGGCCTGTACGCAATTTAAACGAACGGGTTACCGGTTAAACATTTTTGGCCAAGACGTTCAATCAGATTAGCGTAGCTAGGCACACTTAAACGATACGACAAACAATCACGTCTGGTTGTACCCGTTAACCATGGAACACAACGTAAAGGCTAGTTGTGTCAAGTAGGTAATCTATTAGCCCACACCAAATCACAGCGAGGTTTAGTTAGTCATGGCCCAGATGGCCTGCGCAGTAGCCTATACCGCCAACACACAGACATTGAACATGCAGCCTGTGTGAAGTCATATAGGGCCTAATGTAAATTCTACATAACTGCATGTTCGTTTTTTAGAATTATTCGTCTACTATAAACCCAGCCTAGCCGCTTCCTTCTCATCTCGAGACGCAGGAAATGACATCTGCACCTCCCCCATTCATTGCAAATGATATTCCAATTTGACAACATACGATTTCATCACACAACCGCAGAAAGCGCTTGTTTTTTTTTATACCTTTTGTAGTCCGAAGAAAAAATACCTCCACTAGCCGGATCGTGGCCATATTCGGGCTCACCGACACTCGAGGACCCCCCCTTTTCATCGTTAAAACCGGAGCTAGCAGACATTTCTCCTTCAGAACACAACGATGGAGATTTACTGCGGTTATCAGGGCACCTCTTAAAGGCACAAGCCGCGTTCTATTTGCTACATTGATAGCAAAGGCGGGGATGATGCTCTGTCGCGGTCACGTGATATCCACCGACCCTTCTAGTAATCGGCGACTTTGTCGGATGGACACTCATTTACATGCGTGTCATTGCATGCTATGCCCTGTCGTTTAGCGTCAAATCACAGTGGCAACAGAAAATGAAATTGTAGAAACGACACCCCCCACAGATTGCAGTGGCTTTTAAGTAGTGTAAAACATATTCAACTGATTACATTTACATAATATATTTACCTGAATAATTAATATACTTTAAATAAAAACAACATTCTGAAGTCATTAATGTAATGTTCCATTTGAGCTATAGCGTCTTGGCTGGACCAGCATGGTTCTTCTCAACTGATGGCAAATTTCTCAAGAAATCGCTGCATAAAAAGAATACAGGATCTCACACCCCCCAAATCTCCCAGTCCTGTTTTTATGAGTATGTAACCTCCTGATATCAGCAACAGAACATGTAACCCTCATAACCGTCATTCAAGGTCAGGAAGTCTAGGATTGTGGTGGTCTAAAAGGGAAAAGTTACCAGCAAGTTGTCTCCAAGTTCAGAGTGAGGTCATTCCCTCCATTGAGGACAACCCAATAAAGTGCCCAGAGAAGTAGTTTAATGCATCACTGATGGATGGAGCCAATGTCACCAATGCTGTGAAGCAGACTGATGAAGGGTTGAAGAATATCGACAAGTCCCGACTACTCAGTCCATTTAAGACCTGGCTGTACCAGCACGGCCTTCTGGCCAGGCTTCTCTGACTCTTCACAGTTTACGAGTTCCCCATGACTGCTGTAGAGGGCATGAAGAGGGAAACCAACAAGCACCTGAGGAGATCCCCCCCCCCCCAAGCTTCCTCTGTATGCCAGCTGCTCTTCAGAGGGCCTCTGTATGCCAGCTGCTCTTCAGAGGGCCTCTGTATGCCCGCTGCTCTTCAGAGGGCCTCTGTATGCCCGCTGCTCTTCAGAGGGCCTCTGTATGCCAGCTGCTCTTCAGAGGGCCTCTGTATGCCCGCTGCTCTTCAGAGGGCCTCTGTATGCCCGCTGCTCTTCAGAGGGCCTCTGTATGCCAGCTGCTCTTCAGAGGGCCTCTGTATGCCCGCTGCTCTTCAGAGGGCCTCTGTATGCCCGCTGCTCTTCAGAGGGCCTCTGTATGCCAGCTGCTCTTCAGAGGGCCTCTGTATGCCCGCTGCTCTTCAGAGGGCCTCTGTATGCCCGCTGCTCTTCAGAGGGCCTCTGTATGCCCGCTGCTCTTCAGAGGGCCTCTGTATGCCCGCTGCTCTTCAGAGGGCGTCTGTATCCAAACCAGTCAATTCCAGCTCCGCTCAGTGATGGAGCCTCTAGAGACCGTCGCTGCAGCAGAGGTCCAGACAGGCTGGAGACGTAGTCATACATTGGTCAGATAGGAACCAGAAGCTTCGACTGGTCCGGTAGAGGGCAGTACAGACCCATATCCAGTGTGTTAGCAGGGCTGAGGCTCCACACATTAAATGTGAGCTATAGAGAGAATTATTTTCCAATGTACTTTAAACACAAAGACCATGTCAGATTGAAATAGGAAGTCTGTTCCAGAGGAGAGTAGCTCTAGATGATAAAGCTCTGCTCCCCACAGCTCTACAGTTCAGCCTCTAGAACGGCACAAGGTGAGCCAATCAGGTGATTAGATCATGAATATGTAAAATATTTTATTTTAATACGTTCACAAGTACTAACCCTGACCCCGACCTTGGCTCTACAGACATTTGAAAAACTCTTCTTCCATTCTCCTTCCTCTTGCTAATTGAACATTTTATCCTCCAGGCCTAAAGTTCCTTGCACTGATCCTTCTAAAAACCACCTCATCACATCACATCAAACGCAATAATGAAAAAAATCTTTCATCTGTGCATGTCATTAAACCTTAAATGAAGGACAAGTTAATCAATGATGGGGAATGACAGGTTGGTAAATGAATGAATCCTGCCGACGGGGGGTTCTCAGCGATCGATGGAAGGGGTTATGTTGAGACGGGAGGCCAAGGATGGGCTGCCCTCAGAGCTGCCCTCAGAGCAGCGAGCCTCTGTCGATATAAACAACTAGCTGTATGTCTCCTGCTGTGGCAACACACAACCTCCATGAGGGGCCATTAGATCAGCCAGAATGTGTGCATGTAGGTGTGTGTGTGTGAGTCGGTGGGTGTGTGTGTGTGGGTAGGTGTGTGTGTGTGGCGGGGTGTGTGAGTGCATACAGCACGATGGGTGCTTTGCATATACATGAATAGCTTAACTGCCATTTCTGTTGAGGTTTTTGGTGATTTATGTGCAAGTAAATCAATACTAGTTTGTTTTTTTTGTGGACACTGTAGTTTCAGCATGAAGCCATTGGAGGGCAGTGTTGTCCTTGTTATTAACCTTGATATGATAACCCGAACATCAACATGATCTATGAGAGAAGTTCATCTGAACCACGAGCTCACACAGAAACTCACTGTAGATTAATAATGTCCAAACAGGCCTACTGTTTGCTAAAAATTTGCAGAATGGATGTTTAAAAAAGCTAATTTTGTTGTTTTGTTTGATGTCTTGAGTTGAGAGAGATACACAACAATATAAGAACAAGGGCATTTATTCTTAAAAAAATATATTTATATATTATATTGCCCTGTACATTTTTACAGTTATAATGGATATAGTATCTGTTAATTTTTAGTTGTTCTCAAAGACCGACAACGCTGGACATTTCAGTCACATTAATGTAGTCCTTTTTTATTGTTTAAATATTCTATGTTGTGGGTGAGTCTCGACTTGTCCACAATATTTGTTGTCATTTCATTGTTGAGATGTGCATTTGGGACAGCATCTACTTCTGACTGTATTGGCGACAGTGAAAGGCCAGTGGATGCTGTGTTTGACTTGATGGGAGTGGATGTCTGCACAGCGAGGTATTGACAACCCTTCACTTCCTGTCCCACTCGCAGACAGGAAGTCACTGTCACCTGACTCAGGTATCGGCACTTTGTCTCATTGCCCCCTTGGACCTCTTATTTCCTGTCAGTGCTGACATGAACCTAGTCATTCACAGTTACAGCCGGATGGACAGACAAACAGAGAGACGGACGACAGACATTAGAAGAGGTCATCTTGCATGATTTGCCTATTCCAGCCACTTATGACTAACCTCTTGTCTGATTGTTCACCCTTCATACAAAATATGAACAGTAGGCCATGTACAGTATGTAGTTACTGACACATGCACCAGTAGTAAAGTTTTAGCCATTATACTTTAATGTAAGTACTTTCTGTAGGTCCCTCCTCACTTCTCTCTCCATCCTCTCTGTCTTCTCGTTTTCTCCAGCTCCTTCTCTCCATCCACACATTCCTTTCTCCTCCCTACTCCCTCTCTCTATCCTACAGTCCTCCCTCCTTCCTCTCTCTCCCGCCCTTCCCCCCTCCCTCCCCCTCCTATGTGTGTAGGCTGCGGGAGGTGACAGTGGTAGCCTGGGGCGAGGGGCGAGGGGCCGTCACACCAACAAGTCAGCTGCCTCGCACTGTGACATGCTCCTTGTTACCGGGGAGACGTGCCTGTGACTGACTGACTGAACTTCCCAGGATGGAGAAAGTTTCCCTGATGAGGTGAGAGAGTGAGTGGGGGAGAGAGAGAGAGAGAGACAGAGAGATAGAGAGAGATAGAGAGAGAGAGAGAGAGAGAGAGAGAGAGAGAGAGAGAGAGAGAGAGAGAGAGAGAGAGAGAGAGAGGGAGAGAGAGACTAGCAGGGACCAGGAATACTGTGGACTCTTTCACACTGTGGAACCATAGTATTAAACAAATGTCATGCAAGTCTATATGTTGTAATGAGATAGTACTATGAACAGATTGGTACGTAATGGAGGCCATCATCAACTCTCTACACACTCGTAATTCTCATCCTAATTCATGGTTGTGTCCACAACCAAATTCCAATTTATTGTTTTGTGGATGCATGCATATGCAGTACTGGATGTGGTTATGGGTGCATGTAATAGTAATCTGCTTTTGTTGAGGCTTCTATAAAGAAAAGAAGGTCTTGGATTTCTTGTAAAAGATGTCCCATGAAAGGTGTCCAGTCAGAGAAGAGGTGAGCGAGCCCTGCATCTCGGTGGTGATGTGGCGTGTCTGTGTATGTCTGAATGTGTGTGCATGTGTGTGCATGTGTGCCCAGAGCCAGTGTATACTGTATATCACTGCTGTACCTCTAATTTCATTAATGTGATTTCCTGTCCATTCCCTGACATCTTAATAGACATTATTTGTGGTTCCTTTCAAATAAAGCCAAAGTTGTAAATTGCAGCCTGAGGAATGGGAGGAGTGCCCTGTGTATCTGTGGAAGATCTTTTCCTTTAGTTAATTGAAACACAAACCAACATTTATTTGATTGCAAGTTACTCGTTAATGGCAAGATATTGCTTAATAAAAAATATGTATCGTTGCTTATTTTCGCTAATGATTCTTCAGTACTGGCCTATGAGGGCTTTTGTATTGGTGAGAGCAGGAAAAGTGTCTGTATGTAAAAAAGGCCACAATATCTGCTTAATGACTCTGGGCTTCAGTAAGGGCACTTCAGCTTGCCATAGTTGTAAGAACGGTACTTTGTCTCTGGAGTGTGTGTGTGTGAGTGTGACTGAGTGTGTTAGTGTGAGTGTGTTCACCCTTTAAAGCAGAGCGGAGCCGTGTGTCCCCTCTGTAGTGGTCCTCTGCATGCGCCTCTCAGGCGCCACCAGCGTGCTAGCTGGGGGGACATCTGGCCTGTCGTAGCGGGGCACCCGTCAGGACCACACACCCTTGTCAGACGCTGCAACTTGGCAGAGACTGGGACTGATCTGGCATGGTGGGCAAACAGATCTGACAACCCTGCCACAAAAATGATGCCCCTAAGATGCAAGATAAGCTCCCCTCACACACACACACACACTTTGGCTACATACATGCATACACACATGACTGCCACTCTGCCCAAAGTCCAAAAAGAGCAGTCACTCGAAACGTACCGGTGCAGGCCAGACCTGTCAGTAGTGATCCCATCTACACAGCGCTGCACATGTGGGGAGAGAGGAGGGGGGAGAGATGTGGGGAGAGAGGAGGGGGGAGAGATGTGGGGAGAGAGGAGCGGGGAGAGAGGAGGGGGGAGAGATGTGGGGAGAGAGGAGGGGGGAGAGATGTGGGGAGAGAGGAGCGGGGAGAGAGGAGGGGGGGAGAGATGTGGGGAGAGAGGAGGGGGGAGAGAAGAGGGGGGAGAGAAGAGGGGGAGATGGATGGTATAAAAGAAAAGGGAGGACAGAGGGAGAGTCCTGGGGATGGAGGACAGAGGGAGAGTCCTGGGGGTGGAGGACAGAGGGAGAGTCCTGGGGGTGGAGGACAGAGGGAGAGTCCTGGGGATGGAGGACAGAGGGAGAGTCCTGGGGATGGAGGACAGAGGGAGAGTCCTGGGGATGGAGGACAGAGGGAGAGTCCTGGGGGTGGAGGACAGAGGGAGAGTCCTGGGGATGGAGGACAGAGGGAGAGTCCTGGGGGTGGAGGACAGAGGGAGAGTCCTGGGGATGGAGGACAGAGGGAGAGTCCTGGGGATGGAGGACAGAGGGAGAGTCCTGGGGATGGAGGACAGAGGGAGAGTCCTGGGGATGGAGGACAGAGGGAGAGTCCTGGGGGTGGAAGACAGAGGGAGAGTCCTGGGGATGGAGGACAGAGGGAGAGTCCTGGGGGTGGAGGACAGAGGGAGAGTCCTGGGGATGGAGGACAGAGGGAGAGTCCTGGGGATGGAGGACAGAGGGAGAGTCCTGGGGATGGAGGACAGAGGGAGAGTCCTGGGGATGGAGGACAGAGGGAGAGTCCTGGGGATGGAGGACAGAGGGAGAGTCCTGGGGATGGAGGACAGAGGGAGAGTCCTGGGGATGGAGGACAGAGGGAGAGTCCTGGGGGTGGAGGACAGAGGGAGAGTCCTGGGGATGGAGGACAGAGGGAGAGTCCTGGGGATGGAGGACAGAGGGAGAGTCCTGGGGGTGGAGGACAGAGGGAGAGTCCTGGGGATGGAGGACAGAGGGAGAGTCCTGGGGGTGGAGGACAGAGGGAGAGTCCTGGGGATGACCACAGGAGACCTCTCCTCTCCTGAGATGCATCTCTGCATCTCTGCATCTTACACACTTCTCAAACACCAGCCAGTAAGAACATGTGTCGGGGTCTGGGGTGTACAGTATAGTTGTGAAGAAAAATCTTTGCTGAACTTTGCTTTTGTTGGAAATAATACATGTTATTACCAATTTAGTAAATTACAAATTTAGTTCATGTATTTGATTTAATTCAGGACTGGCCTGGTTTACCTTTGACTCCAGTTTGTCGTATAAATTCTATATAATTTCATCATCTTTATATTGTCTTTATTTTAGTAGTGATCAATTAACCAGATTAAATAACACAGTTTACTATACTGTACAGGAAATGGGTAGCTCTCTCTACCACTGTTACTTGATCTCTCTCTCTCTCTCTCTCTCTCTCTCTCTCTCTCTCTCTCTCTATCTATATATCTATCTGTCACAGTTACTCTCTCTCTCACACAATGTGTGTGTGTGTGTGTGTGTGTGTGTGTGTGTGTGTGTGTGTGTGTGTGAGCAGATCAGCAGACAGTCTCAGACACATGTATTACTGGCTATTAGGGTCACTGTGAAAGCTCACACCCCCTCAGCCTGCCTCAATCACACACACACACACACACACACACACACACACACACACACACACACACACACACACACACACACACACACATACACACATGCTTATTGTGTTAATTATCAATTAACTGTGATATACACAACGTTTGTACAGCAGTGAATGTCCATCTCTGTTGGAGGGAGCAGAGGGCCAGGAGGCCATGTCATTATGCTGCTAGCAGGACCATGTCATTATGCTGCTAGCAGGATTACAGGGCCAGGGGCTGTGCTACTGTGTGTGGGTGTGTGTGTGTGTGAGAGAAGGGTGTGTCCGTGTGTGTGTGTTTCTTTGCCTCCTCCAGCACCTCTAGGCCTCATGGCCACCGGCTCCTAATCAAACCCCAGGGTCCATGTCCCCAGGCCAGACACACACACACACACAGACACACACACACAGATGGACACACACAGATGGACACACTAGGGGACGTCCGAGAGTGTGACGAGAGGAGTCAAGCTACTGTACCAACTTTGCAGCCAGGTTTGGACACCTCACTCCTGACCATCACATTGGCAGGTTTGGTGTCTTCACTCCTGACCATCACGTTGGGCTCTGCAGAGTAAACTTTCAGCACAATTAATCACTGGATATCAAATACCATATGATTATTCTCAAAGATCTATGAAATGAACAGAATAACTGATTGTAATTCTGGACTGACCCACTGAACTTGCGCTGAACTTATTACAGTAAATTATCAGCTCACAATTTCAAAGACGTATATGCCTGTAGTTCACTTATCCACCCACCTAACACATTCACCCCCACACCCTCTCTCTCGCTCGCTCTCTGGGCTATAAACCCTCTTTCAGCCAACTCTGATGCATGGCACCCTGTTGACACACACTAACAGTGATATATCTAAGCGGATGAATCTCTAATTAAGGTTTGGCAGAGACCCCACAGTTACTTAGCGCCACACTTAATTATCTCCCCACCCTGTGGTATGCACTCTTTCTCTTCTCTTCCTCTGCCCCCCCCCCCCCCCACCCTCCCCTCTCATCTCCACTATTTCAAAATAAAAGTGGGAACAATTTTAACCAAATGGCATTTGTGACTTAGGCGGCAACATCAACACGGTGCACGGGGCACAGATTGGATGAGTTTGTGACTGCAACCTCGAACAAACAAACAGAAGACAAACTGTAAAGGCTTTTCATGGAGAATGAAGCTCTTTAGGAAACCATAATGTGCTGAGTCGCATTAATTACGGCTAGAGAAAGACACTCTCAAAAGAATTAGCACTTAATTTGATGTTAATTATCATAATTATGCACGATAAGTGTTTCATGAGAATAGCAGTTCTCAGGAGGACTGAACCATCTGTAACAGTTAAGGATTAATACATCATCCTTTATTTCCAACAACAATTTACCTCGTCCACCTTAAAGTGCTCTTTATGAATCAATTGTATCTTTATTAGAGTAGAAATGGTGCTTTTTTCATGATGTGCGATTATACATATCCCTGTGCAGCAATAAGACATCACTAATTAGGCCCCAAATGTATCCTCAAACACACACACACAGACACACACACACACAGACACACACACACACAGACACACACACACACACACACAGACACACACAGCCAGTTGCAGGTTCTATGCAGGTGCCCACATCATGATAGGAGGATGTGAAGGCCAAGTAGAAGCGAAGGGCCAATGTGAGGATGGAGGGATGGAGGGGGCAGAGCGAGAGGAGGGAGAGATGTGAGGATGGAGGGATGGAGGGGGCAGAGCGAGAGGAGGGAGAGATGTGAGGATGGAGGGATGGAGGGGGCAGAGCGGGAGGAGGGAGAGATGTGAGGATGGAGGGATGGAGGGGGCAGAGCGAGAGGAGGAAGAGATGTAAGGGTGGAGAAGGTAATCAATGAGAAGTCCTGAACTTGGAAAACCTTTTTCATGTTTGGTAATCAGCTCAGTTCACCAATGTCACAAGCAGAGGAAAAGGAGATCAAACCTGAAAAAAGATGCTAAGTCAAGGCTGTAAGTGCTGGAGGAACATATCATATGTCATGCAGGATTCTCTTATCCCTCTAAAAGAGGTTCTACATATTTCCTTCCAAAAGAATCAATGTCCCAATGGGTCACAGCACATTTCACCTTCTTCTTAGTAAAGGACAAAAGGACGACTTAATCATTCCCAGCACTACCATTCCCATGTATACACACCTTGTCACACATTACTCACTGCTTGTACCCCTCCCCCCCACACACACACCCACACACACCCACAGACACGCTGATGTGGTCAGGGATGGATCCAGCCTGCAGCCTGAGGCGACCTTGAGACACTACCTCTGGCCTTCCTGCTTGCACAATGTGTGCATGTTTGTGTGTTTCCCATATTTCTCATCTTTCGTCTCCTCTCTTCTCTCCATTCCTCTCCTCCCTCCCTCCCTCCCAAGCTTAGAGGACATTACCATTATTGATGAGCTCACCCCATCACCCCAGACACAGGTTCTTAAAAGAGAATAATTTCATGCAAATGAGATATTGATGAGCTAATGATTAATTGGGTGCCGGACTGTGTTAATATGCAGTAGCTGTTGTGTAATATGCATTTCTAATGACTCTGTCTCGGTGTGTTCAAACAAATGGGCGACTTTGATCATTGGAGCACTCTGGGGCTTTTCTGCATGTTCGCAAGAGGAGGAAGTGTTGCCGAGGGCAACCATGGGAGCACACTGAGAAGAGACAGTTACGTTCCACGGTTGCTATGATTTTAAGGGTAGTTGTGGAGCAAAGAACAGTTTGTCAACAACCTTCACCTCTATACACTCTACCACCAACCTACACCTCTATACACTCTACCACCAACCTACACCTCTATACACTCTACCACCAACCTCACGGCCACACTCCAACGAAGCCCAGTAGGTTGACTGTGTGTCAGTAAGAGTGTGATTTTGTCACTATGTGTGTGTCAGTTTCAGTGTGTGTGTGTGCTCCTGCTTGTATTGCAAGACAGGAAGGGGGCTGGCTTGTGTTCATGTCACATAACAGTGCAGCAGAGGTCCTAGTGTTCTGTACAGACAATCTGCAGGGCAGTCCTGGCCACAGCTGTCGACAAAGACTGACACACATATGACATCCCAGTCACTCTGAGAGGAGAGGACTGTGTGTGTGTGTGTGAAAGAAACAGTGTGTGTGTGTTTGTGTGTGTGTTCGACAGTTGATGGCTGTTTCTTAGGCAGTCATAGATGATTGAGTGACATGTACGCTTGTTCCTGAGCCGAGAACTAATCATACAACAAGGTTCTTTAAGATGAACTTTTTCACCCATCAACTACATGATTCCGGCCAATTGGTGAAGTGTGTGTCCTGCACAGGACTGCACATGCTGTATGGATATCTGTGTGTGTGTGTTATCTAGAGAGAGCTTTGACAGACTAAATGTGTGGCCTTGGAGACCTGTATGTTTTTGGAAACCAGTAAGACTGTTAGTTTCCTCCTTTTAAGATAGTGCTCTTATATATGGACTGCCCTCCCCACCACAGCCCGAGAGAAATCAATTGGAGAACCTATTTAAACATGCTGGAAGGAGATTAACTATTTGCTGGGTTACACACTCTCTCTTTGGGTATCTCAGGCACACTTTCTCTCTTACATACAGGCTCTCTCTCTCTCCCCCTCTCTCCCTCTCTCCCTCTCTCCCTCTCTCCCTCTCTCCCTCTCTCCCTCTCCCTCCCTCCCTCCCTCCCTCCCTCCCTCCCTCCCTCCCTCCCTCCCTCCCTCCCTCCCTCTTTCTCTCCCTCTCTCTCTCTCTCTCTCTCTCTGTCTCTCTCTCTCACACACACACACAGGCACACACACACATACTCCTTTTTATCTGTCTTTCTCTTGCAGTGTGAGAGTCTTGTCCATAGTATTTATGGACTGCAATAAGGCAGACACTTGATCTACTGATCAACAGACACATCCGTCAGGTCAGTATGTAAATTCTGCATATTGGTCATTGATTGGCTGGAGTGGGCCAGGCAGCTGCGGCGCGACGCTGATGAAGGAGGAAGGGGCGGCTCAATGACCTGTCAGATTACAGTGCTTCTCAATCACTTACAGCCCCAAGTGCACCAGCTAGTAACGTCACCTCCGATTGGTCCAGGTGACGTCACAAGGTGTGTGTGACCTCCAGCAGGACGGCTCTGAACACGAGTCACAGTGGAGGCTCGCTTCTTCAACCGTTCAAACTCCAAGATTTTAAAAATGTAATTGTTTAAACATGAGAGATACGTGAAAACTAGATTGTTAGACTGTTGTACTGTAGTGAAAACAGGATGGTGTCACTGACTGCTACCAGTTTCAGCCCTTTGGAGTTAGAGATTTGTTTTACCTTCCTGTCTAAGGATGTTTATTCTTTGCGCCATCATTTCTGCTCACATCAATCTCACTGGCTGTTGTTTTACTGATAATTTTTTTTTAATGACTTTTGCTTTGCATGTGTGTGTGTAACATTTTCACTGCCCTTGTACTCCATCTATTTTATTGCACTGGTATTTACCAGTACGGCTGTGGATATGATTTGGTAGTTCATGACTTAAACACACCACCAGATCCTAACCCTAACCCAGATATTTAATTAATGTGACTGACTGGCAACATGACACCCACCAAACCCAAAACCAACCGAGGAAAAAAGATTCATCCGACACCTTGTCTGCTTGGACCCGTCCCCTCAAAACCATTAAAGGGTGCAGAGTGAGTGTGTGTGTGTGTGTGTGTGTGTTTGCACTTATCAATTTTGGTTTATGGTGGCTGACAACTCTCACATCTCTCAGTGTAATGCTTGTGTCTCATTCAGAGTGTGTTTGTGTGCCCACACACACACAGACTCTATTTCTTCCTCTTTCTCAGTGTCTGGGTGGTTAATTGAATGTAAATGTGGGTAGCAACTCCATTTTTAATTGTCTGGTGTTGGATTAGGACCACGTGAAGATGCAGTACAGTCTGTGTTGGGTTAGGGTGCTTGTGTGCAGGGAAATCATAATGGTGTTTGTTAAAGGAGCAGTAATTATACACCTGACGTGACCTGAAAGGACTTTTTATGTTCCATAGAAGGCCATGTTAGTTAAACTGGAGAGGATAATTAGTTAATAATATGTACTCTAACAAAGTTCACCGTGTTTGTCTTTTTTAGGGATTAAACATCTGAGGTGGCAGAAAATAAAAGCGGTGTTTTGAGTTTTCCCGGATGTGTCGAGGAAAAACACTTAAAGGAATGCTTTGATCTTAGTTTTAATTAGCCCAATTCCCCTCTAGTATTCCTTAACCAACAATACTCTGAGCACACTGCTTCTGCTTCATCAGCGACTTAAGTTTTCTTCCTCTTTGTTTTGTCTGTTCGTGTCTCAAGTCTTCCTTCTTTCTAGTAGTCTACAGTCACATGTACAGTTTACAGTAGGCCACAGGTCACATTCACAGTAGGACACAGGTCGGTTTTGTCCTGCTAAACAAGCCTCGATTGCTTTGCTTGAAAACATTCAATACGAATGTCTTCCTCATGTGTTTCTATGGATGTTGATTTATGATAGATGATCAATAGAGGGCGTGGTCCTCGCCATGTGGATCTCTAGCTTCTCAGCCTTCTTTCACAACATGAAATGGGTTCCATTCCAGTTTGGCCTCCTTATTTTGAACCATTCAATTCATTTTGACCAAAAATAATCAGGTTTGGAACCCAAAAACTTGGTTCCTAGCTGGAAAGTTTTTTTCGAACCATAAAAAATTATGTTTACCTTTTGAGAAAAAAATGAAAAAAGGTTTCTAGTTTTGTAAAAAAAAAAAAAAATGTTTTAAAAACGATTTTATGCCTTTCAAGACTTTTTTTCCCAAACCTTTTGAAACAAAAACAATTGTTACATTTTCAAAAGAAATTTGAGAACGGTTTCTATTTTTTTGTAAACTTTTTTTTAAAACGTTTAAGAAACTATTTAAAAAACCTTTTGAAATGTTTTTTTTTTACTTCTAAAAAAAGACATTTAATTAAAAAAACGAAACTAAATCTTTGAATGCCAATCTAATTAAGGAATCTAAGGTTTTTGAAAAAAAAATTGTCAATGTGCAATTTGATGCGCTAAGAATGTGCGTTGGAATGCACCTGTGAATGTGAGGCCAAGTGTGAAGTACAGCAGGAAACAGACTGATGAACTGAGCGTGTGTGTTTCACACCACAAGCACTCCAATCCAACATTTCTGAGGTGTGTGTGTGTCCATCTTGTCCCCATGGTTTTAACAGCTAGAGCTATCAGCACGCCTTGTGTTGGTCTGACAGCACACACACCAGGGACATGGCAGTGAACATTGCTCTAATGAACTAGGTGGCTGCCCCTCTATGTGTGTGTATGTGTGTCAGTGTGTGTGTGCATGTGTGTGTGTCAGTGTGTGTGTGTAAGAGGACAAAGACTTGAGTAGCAGGAGTGGTCCTGTCCCAGGACACACCTCCACTGCCCCTCCCCCTCCCCCTCACACACACACACACACACACACACACTCAGCACACACACACCAGAACCACACAAGGAAGGGATGGATAGATGCCGGGGCCTTGATGAATTTTCCTCCCTGTCAACAAATTAAGAGACGTTATTGTTGTCGCGACAACAAGGCATCCTGGTCGCCGTGGGGAGCACCATGGAGACCAGTGACATTCTCCTAATCACCCGCAGCTGTCACACGACACCTGTCCAGACACCTCTCTAAAACCTGTCTCCCAGGCATAAGATAATTATAAGTGCCAGCTGAGAGAAAGAGTGGAGAGAGGAGCGAAGTAGAAGCAAGAGACAAGAAGTGTGTGAAATAAAGAGAGGGGTGCTTGTGTCAGTAGGGGAGTGTGAGAGCACTCTCCAGATAAGTAGCCATTGAAGTGGAGCAAGTGTACAAAGGGCCAGTCACAGCACTGTGTCTGGGGTGTCTTCCCTGTGCCCCATTGGGGGGGGGGGGGGGGGGGGGGGTCCCAGGGTAGCGCTGAGGGGGACAGGTGAGCGACGGAACTGTCACTGGAACTGACACTGGAGGCTCTGTTCTCTCTCTCACACACACACACACACTCAGAGAAGAGAATGTGTGGGTGTTAGATTGGACCAGTGTAACCATGGTATGGTTTTCACCACACTATGGGGTAACTTACACTAGTTATGGACAGTTGATGTTTTTCAGAAAGTTGCACTTTTTTGCTCTTTTGCACAGCAAAACTGTGATTTTACAAAACTGTGAAAGTTGAAGCAAATTTCAGTTTCTCCATTTCAACATATTTTTTCGACCATTTGTTTTGGTTTGAAGTGGATTTATTGTTGAACGAGCACACAGACACAGAGGGTCGACCCCTGAAGTCTTGGTTGCTAATGTAGGCCACTATCCAACGCCAAACCTCTTGGCTGCATCGACTTCATCATATCATACAGTAACAATCATGTGATACTGTATGGTATCAAAATGATCTCTCTCCATGTTAACACAAGATTATACATACAAGAACGCACATTCTCGGAATCCCAGCTCCTCCCACTGTCCTGTTAGTGTCATTTAGCGGCAATCACAAGGGGTTCTAATAAGTCCTCTTAAGTTGAGGTTACCTACCGTACATGACCAGTGTCAGGTACCAGTACTGCATCATAACGAGTAAGAGGCACTGTTAGTGTAACCTTCCAGAGACAATCCAACCTGCCCATCGACAAGGCTCTCACACAGGTTCACACGCACACACATACACCAATACAACCTTTAATTTCTCTGACAGCAGGACCTTTCCTCAGAAAAACATTCCTGTCTAACCATCCACGGGGGGCTAAATTATTCAAATACCCTAATCCTCCTCTTCTCCCTTCTTCCCTCTCAAGCACTCTGCCACTCATCATTTGTCTTTTTATTGTTGCCAATTTACAGGCGATCCCTCCCATTAATGATGCCAACTGTTCTAAACCCTGTCAGAGGGAGGGGGGGAGGGAGGGGGGGAGGAGGGGAGGGAGGAGGGGAGGGAGGAGGGGAGGGAGGGAAGAGGGGAGGGAAGGAGGGGAGGGAGGAGGGGAGGGAGGGAAGAGGGGAGGGAAGGAGGAGGGGAGGGAGGAGGGGAGGGAGGAGGGGAGGGAGGGAAGAGGGGAGGGAAGGAGGAGGGGAGGGAGGAGGGGAGGGAGGGAAGAGGGGAGGGAAGGAGGAGGGGAGGGAGGAGGGGAGGGAGGAGGGGAGGGAGGGGGGGAGGGAGGGAAGAGGGGAGGGAAGGAGGAGGGGAGGGAGGAGGGGAGGGAGGAGGGGAGGGAGGGAAGAGGGGAGGGAAGGAGGAGGGGAGGGAGGAGGGGAGGGAGGAGGGGAGGGAGGGGGGGAGGGAGGAGGGAAGAGGGGAGGGAAGGAGGAGGGGAGGGAGGAGGGGAGGGAGGAGGGGAGGGAGGGAAGAGGGGAGGGAAGGAGGAGGGGAGGGAGGAGGGGAGGGAGGGAAGAGGGGAGGGAAGGAGGAGGGGAGGGAGGAGGGGAGGGAGGGAAGAGGGAAGGGAAGGAGGAGGGGAGGGAGGGGGAGGAAGAGGGAAGGGAAGGAGGAGGGGAGGGAGGGAGGGGGGGAGGGAGGAGGGGAGGGAGGGAACTGTCAGCTCAGAGGAGGGAAAGTGAACAAGGCAAAGACAATGCACGTTATTCTCGAGCTCACTAATGACATACAGACATTCCCTTTCCATTCTCTCACCTCTCTCTTTTATTCCTCTGTCTCTCTCGCTTTTTTTTCTTACACCACACTATTTAGTTTTATTAGCTGACTAGATACGTGTTTTTTATTGTATTCATCCTGGTAGTCAGAAGCATTTTGGTAGTATTGTGAATTACGTACATCTGCTTGGATTGCTTTGAAACGTTAAAATCATACACATTCATTACGCTGCTTTAACGTCAGCAAGTAAACCAGTCATTTTAGAACCACTAAATCATCATCAATGGGCTGTATAAATGATCCTATAAATGTAAAAACTTGCTCAAGAACACCTCCTATAAACTTGTGATTGTGAGTGTGTTGATGAGGCTAGCAAAAAGGTGTTTATATAGTACACTTTTCCGACTCCTGGGGACCATTCTATCTGATAACAATTTAAAACATATAAAAAATACATTCTATAATTCAAATTGATTCAGCTAGGAGCTTGGTGTTGCCTGATTTTTATTATTTTTGATATAAAAGCAGTTTCAACATTTCCTTCATTGAAAGTTATAAAGAATTGAGCCCCATCCTTCTCCAAGAAAACAGGTTCGGTCTAGGAGATGCAGAACTACAGGCCGGGATTTATAACAGACATGCAAAAAGTATCTTAAACTACAGAAAAGTTTGTTCCTATTCTGAAATGGAAACACCAATTAAATTTGTCTCTTTCATGACAGACACAGAATTATTAGTTCCTTCATACTTGTGTTATGAATCCCCCTCCTATATCATGACAGACATAGACAGATCCTCAGGCGACTTCCAGAACTCTGCATTACTTATCTTCATCATTTAAATAATTTAAAGTAAACAGTCAATAAATAAGCCTATCAGATCGATGTTGAACCCTTGTGAAGGATGTACTGTTCCCACAGGATCTCTTTCACATGGTTGGTTTTCAGTAATTTGGACATTTAGAGTAACATATTTATTTCAATATCACAAATATGTAGGATTGATTGGTGAAGTCAGGTGACAAAGACAGGAATGGGTATTTCCAAGGGACCAGTACAGTATAATCAGATGATCCTGGAGTTGGTAGAAAGTTAGCAGACATTTTTGTGGATATAATTACAATTATATTCCTGACTGTACCTCCCACAGGTAATATGTAAAGATGTTTCTAAATTAAAATAATTTGTACCTTGAGCCTTTCTCCTAATATCTATATAAATGTTTCACATTTACATGACAGATTTTTGCGGTCTAACCACAGCCTTGCTCGTAATACAAAGTAGGAAAGTAGTAGAGGGAGGGATGGAGCAAGCAGAGGGAGGGATGGAGCAGGAGGAGAAGGAGCGATGGAGCAGGAGGAGAAGGAGCGATGGAGCAGGAGGAGAAGGAGGGATGGAGCAGGAGGAGAAGGAGGGATGGAGCAGGAGGAGAAGGAGGGATGGAGCAGGAGGAGAAGGAGGGATGGAGCAGGAGGAGAAGGAGGGATGGAGCAGGAGGAGAAGGAGGGATGGAGCAGGAGGAGAAGGAGGGATGGAGCAGGAGGAGAAGGAGGGATGGAGCAGGAGGAGAAGGAGGGATGGAGCAGGAGGAGAAGGAGGGATGGAGCAGGAGGAGAAGGAGCGGGTGATGAGTTTACGGGGAGGGGCAGCAGAGAATCATTGTAAGCTAGTGGGGGACGGCTGTCGCTATCTTAAATGAGGAGTTCCATACGAAGCTTTGGATTAACAGAATTTAATCCCTCATCAAACAGACAATAACAGGACGGCCTAGTCCTCGCCAATTCTTAGATTAACTCCACTCCTTCCCTCCTCTCTGCTGCTCTGTGGGGCTAGCCTCCACTCTATCCTCTACTATGACCTCTGGATGGCAGCAGGCTAACTAACACTAGCAGCATTACAGAAACTGCTAGTCAACAGTCCCAGTTCCCAGGCTGCTCATGTCTGGGCTTGATTTGAACACGGTGGCATATGGTACTTTCAAAAACATGGGTATATACTTTGGAGTTTGAGGTGAAGTAAAACGTTGTAGATTTAAGAAGAGCTATTTGATGTTGTTTGCTTTAATATAATCCTGCCTGGTAGTGTACCTTCAGTCCCCATGTTGATAAACCTGAAGAGCCTCCTGATGTGTAAAATCCTAACAGCTCATTTGACTCTGAAGACCTTGATGACTGAATTACAAGCCTGTAATTAATGAGATAGATAGGCCTTGTAATTCCCTCTAAGTGAGAGGACCCCAGAGCCAACAAATATGTTCGTCCAGCAAATATAGGATTACTCTGTCTGGATATTCTCTAACTTGGAGTCCAGCGAGAGAGAAAAGAAGCCAGTGAGAAAGTGCTGACACTCATTCCTGCAGGAGAGATCTTTAACATAAATAATCTAATTCTCACTGGAACTCCATGTTTGACGGTTGGAGATAATATATGTTTACTTTTATTTTTGAAGTATCTAATCCCAAATTTCAGATTAGTTATTTGAAGGCTGAGGTGTAATTAAACTAATGAAGGTAAGGTATGAAGTCATGTTCATGTAGTTCTATTAATTACAGTTTGAACTACTGTGAACTCACACAGTTCCTCCAGTAAGATCCATTCGATACAAAAAGTAATGCTCAAATAAACATACATGTTTAGTTAAACATTTTAAACATATACAAATTAAATAACCTTGTATGCCCTATGTGTGAAGGTTTTTTCTTTTCATTTGCGTATTGGTAGAACTGGGGATTCAGAATATTGTATTGCTATTTTTCACTTGTGCAATTAAGAAACATTTGTATGGTCTCACTGAATTACAGTTTAGCAACCAGAAGCAACATGAACCTACTGTCACATCCCTCCCCACTCCCTAGGTCATGTCTTGGTTCTTCCTGTGTGTACTCACCTCTCCTCTCATTTCAGTGTCTCCTACCCTGCCTGTGATTGACCTCCCCAGCCCTGATTGACAGCACCTGTTTTCAATCTAGCCCCAGTGTATTTAGCCCTTGTGTTTTTATCTCTCATTGCTAGTTTTTCTTTGTACCTCGTGTCATTCCCTGCCTAGTCTTCTGAATCCAGTAAAACCTTTTTTTGTGAATTTTCTGATTCGTGCTTTTGAGTCCACCACCTATCGTCGTTACACCTACCTCCAAAGAGCTTTTAGTCAGTTATCAGTTACCAGTTATCAGTTCACTTAAACGTACAGTTGTCTTACACACTATTTGATTGTCACATTTACTGGTCTTAGTCACCAGGGTGCAGTGAAAAGCCTTATATAATGGCATTTGTCATAAAAACTCCTGTATATTCTGTTTAATTTGCAGTTGTTAACCAGCTCTGGGAATAAATAAAAACTCCATATGCTTCATTGTGTCTTCTGTAAACATAAACAATGCAGTTAAATGAGAGAACATGTAGGAACCAATAAAAACATCGTCATCATACATGCCCCTGTTCAGCCTCGCCTTATTTATAGCAGCAACACAAGACAGTAGAAAACAGCTCTGATGGAAGGGTTAGGTAAAAGGTAAAACGTTTAGTCAAATGTTGGGTTCCAGTCTTTGGTCTTGACTACTTCCTCCATTCCATCCTCTCCTTTGTTGCTCGAACCATTTTCCTATTTAGACTCAAAGCAAAACAATGTAGCTTCTGTGGTCACATCTTCATAAGAATGTGTCTGTGTCACTTCAGTCACTCCTTGCTCTTTCTCTCTCTCTGCACATCTGTCTTAACCTTACCTGTCACATTACTCCTAACTTACCTACACCAAAACTTGTCAGTGTCATTGTATATTTATACTAATGATAAAGAGAGATTAAGATGTTAGTCAGACAAAGATGCTACTTGTCAAATACGTATTTTGCTGGCCAGTGATACAGTTAAACTGCTAGCCAGACAGCAGTACTGCTAGCCAGTGAAACAGCCATTCAGCTAGCCAGGCAGGGATGTTGTTAGCTAGTCGGAGATGCTACAAGACAGATGTTGCTAGTGAAACTGAGGTGGCTTGTTCCCTGACTTTATGAGGTAAACAAGCCAAGGCAAGGTTAAAAAGGGACAGACAGAGTGTGAGAATCAGCGTTCCACCTTTCCTTTCCAGGAGTTTGTGTGAACGAATAGGCTGGCTGGCAAAAAGTGAGCATGAAAAATAGCCCACCTCCAGGTTGACCCAAATCATCCATTATGTGGACTGATTATGAGCACAGGGCAGCTTACAGGTGGGCCAGATCAGGGGAAACAATAGGTCACTGTCAGACTGTGTTTAACCACACCATGACCAACTCTGCTGTGGTTAACCACACCATGACCAACTCTGCTGTGGTTAACCACACCATGACCAACTCTGCTGTGGTTAACCACACCATGACCAACTCTGCTGTGGTTAACCACACCATGACCAACTCTGCTGTGGTTAACCACACCATGACCAACTCTGCTGTGGTTAACCACACCATGACCAACTCTGCTGTGTATAACCACACCATGACCAACTTCTCTGTGTTTCAACTACATGACCAACTCTGCTGTGGTTAACCACACCATGACCAACTCTGCTGTGGTTAACCACACCATGACCAACTCTGCTGTGGTTAACCACACCATGACCAACTCTGCTGTGGTTAACCACACCATGACCAACTCTGCTGTGGTTAACCACACCATGACCAACTTCTCTGTGTTTCAACTACATGACCAGTTCCACCAGTAGTTAGACTGTGGCAACTCTGACAGTCTTTATTCAGTGCATTTGCTGATTCACTGACCAGCTTACTTGAAGACTGTTGAACCATCTCCCAATCATTCCATGTCCATTCACTCACTGTCTCTTGTTGAATGTTGTCACTTTGACCCCATCTAATAGTGGAAGGATCTCCATTATAGAGAAACAAATACTTTTGAATTCTAACTACTGTACTAAATTGTGGTTGTAATGCAGACATGTAAATGACCTGGAATGCAAATGTATATCAAATATGGCTATTCATGTAATTTTAAATAATATTAATTCAGAGCAGGGTTGTGTGTTATTTTGGTCAGGAATTAAACTTAATAAGCATTTATCTTAATAACTGATCTGGGCTCAGTGAGGATGAGACCATAAGTCTGTTGGTTGCAGAGGTTCACGCAATCATAGCTTTGCCCTCTGCAGCTTGGCTTACTCCAGTGAAGAATTAACACACACACACATACATACACACACACACATATACACACATATACAGACACACACACATACAGACACACACACACATAAAGACGTGCACAAACGCCTCAATGCACTCCAATATGACGCAGCCCTATTGATATATGCAGTTAATTATATTGAGTTGATTAAAGTCAAGGACCGGCTGTGGAATTCATCCTAAATATCTAATGGGTGTTTATAAAGAGAGAGAGAGTGAGAGAGTGTGTGTGTGATGTTTATGTCACTCAGTGCATACTAATATTGTTCCTATTTTTTCATTAGTTTCTACTTTTACTAGCCTTAAAATATGGAAACATCCAGATCCAACAACCACCCTAACGACTCAGTTACGTGTTCTACAGTTGTAAAAACAGCACTTTTCTACACTGATTAGCATTCAGCCTCACTCATACATAAATCAATAGAATAGATAACATTTGGGGTTTTGGCAGGACATTGCATAAGGCTACAGCGGTGTGTGTGTGTGTGTGTGTGTGTGTGGGTGTGTGTGTGTGTGGGTGTGTGGGTGTGTGTGTGTGTGGGTGTGTGTGTGTGTGTGTGTGTGTGGGTGTGTGTGTGGGTGTGTGTGTGTGTGTGTGTGGGTGTGTGTGTGGGTGTGTGTGTGGCTGTGTGTGTGGGTGGGTGTGTGTGTGGGTGTGTGTGTGTGTGTGTGTGGGTGTGTGTGTGTGTGGGTGTGTGTGTGTGTGTGGGTGTGTGTGTGTGTGGGTGTGTGTGTGTGTGTGTGTGTGTGTGTGGGTGGGTGGGTGTGTGGGTGTGTGGGTGTGTGTGTGTGTGTGTGTGTGGGTGTGTGTGTGGGTGTGTGTGTGGGTGTGTGTCTGTCTGATTTCCATGTAAATTGTTCTTTTTTGTTCTGTGTCATAGTAAAATCATGCTGTTTACCATCTGCTTGACAGATAGCACCCCCCCTTCAATTGTTCTGGAACATTCATCGTTCCAGAGTGATTATCCTCACTCTCAGTATGTGCATGCCTAGCTCTCACTTTTCCAAATCCAAACCCACTGAGACACACTTGTCTGCTGCACACCAAACAGGCTGTAGGCCTTGTTACCTTAGCTCTCCACATCAGTGTGAGGTTGGCACACACTTGGCACTGTTCAGAGGGCCACATGAGCTTCCACTCACGCTAACTGACAATGATAACTTGTAATTACAACCACTTAAAATGTGCATTATTTTACCCAGTGTTGAATAAACTATTGAGGCAGAAAATTGTCCGGTTTTATCACTGGCATATAAACACACACATTTAAGCGTTTCCCTTGGACGAGCACCACCACTGGACACACTGAATGACAGAAATAGGTAGACATGTGAACAGACTGAGACAGTGTGAAGTGGCTTCAATACATTTCTATCTTTTACACCAGGAACCCAACTACTAATACTGAATGTCCATTGAGGATTCATTCATCACTTAAACTGGAAGTACATTCACCAAACACAAAGAGAAGACTTCCGGAGCAAAAAAAAAAAAACGTTTGAATGAACATCTCTTACTTTTCTGCAGAAAGAGCTTCCTTTAGATAAACTCCAGGTGTGGTGTGTGCCCATCCTCCTCTTTGAGTGATAGCAGTTTAGAAGAGAGGGGGCCTACTGGAGATTAGGACTCCAATTAGCATTTAAGGTGCTGTCATAAATTCTTTCCTAGAGTGGAATGGGGGAAGCAGAACAAATGAGGGGATTAATATGTGCTCGGACCGACCGATAGTGAGAGGGGGTCTGGGTCACCTTGGGAGAAAGGGCTGGTCTGAGACACATGCACAGTGTGGGCCCAGCACGCACGCTACAGCACGGACGCAACAGCATGGCAAGATCAACAAAGTCTTGTGATTTACAGTTTCTTCAATGTTCTGTACATCAAAGACGTTGGTTATGGTCCTTGTCTGTTCATTATCTTTAGCTAAACAATTCAATGCAGAAACACCTAAAATGACTTGAAACAACAGGCTTAAAATGACTTGAAACAATAAGCTTTTTTATTCTTTCTGGGAAGTGAAAGCATGAAGTGTGAAATCAGAAGGTTTCTAAGAAAAACAGCAGCTTGTCACAATATCTTTTCACTTCAGGCACGGCATTTCTACAGTACTTAATAATTATCTCGAGCTTGTAAGTGACTGAGGCTGGATGCTGAGTCACTGGTCTGCAGAGCTGCGTTCTCAAAGCTTCCTTTCACAGAGGTTGGAGTTCAACCTTTGAACATGAGGTGAGGGTGAACGCCTGTCTGTATGCAGCTGTACTGCAGCTCTTCCACTAGCAGGGACAAGGTGACTTACAGGTAATCTATAAGAACGAGGAGCCAGCCAGGCGCCAGAGGCTTTTATTAGATCTCCAATACTCTCAGTGCCAGAGGCAGCCCCAGCCTCGGCCCCAGTCTTAGCCGTAGCCGTGGCCCCAAGAAACAGCCCCAGACCTGACCCTTGTCGTGGCCCCAGACCGGCACCCAGACCTAGACTATACTCTGCCTAAAGAAGGGCTGCACCAGAAGCGACCCAGGACAGTCATGGTGGCAGCCGCCTTTCCCTCAACTGAGTGGGATGAGACAAACTGTCACACACTTGCTCTATGAGAGAGAGAAGAATGAAGAGAGAGAAGGATGAAGAGAAAGAGAGAGGAATGACAAGAGAGGGGTGGAAAAGCAGGAAAGGGATCTATCCGTCAGAACTTAGGGAGTTTTTCAGCAGTACATTGACCTTGAGCAGTTGCAATTGATTTCCAGTTAACGGCTCCAAAAAGCGTTCTGAAACCACGGCGAGCTTTGATTGGGAACAGATTTCCCAAAGTCCGATAGCATGCCACCTGCCTGTGGTGATGGATGGTCCTCCTGTACCCCATCAATCCTCACCTGCTGCACAGGACCTGACACCTGCCGCAGATTTATCATCATATACTGCATCCTGTGAATGGGCCAATCAGTGAGTAGCATGCTATACAAAGGCCCCTCCCCCCAAGGGTTACTTGATAGGGGCAAGGGGGTAGATTTATTCCTGTTCTGTAAAAATAAGAGAATAATAGATTGAAGCAAAGAGGAGCAAGAGAAAGAAGGAGAGAAGGAAAGCAAGAAGGAAGCAGGAGCAGGAGAGGTGGGGGAGGGAGCGACACCAAGCTCTGGTACACTGCTCTCTGTCAAGCTCAGACTACAAACACTTTGTGTCTCCCCGAAAATTAAACTGCAAACAACAAACCATTCCATGCCAACTGCTTATGATCAATTCATTACTCACTACAATTAAGGAAAGTTAAATAAAGTGTCCATGGACTCTGAACATCGTCTCTCTAATTAATACCTTCTCTCCCTGATATTACAAGTTTAGGGTGTCAGGTGGCAGAGCGGTTAGGGAAGCGTGCTTGTAATCAGAAGGTTGCCAGTTCGATTCCCGGCCGTGCCAGATGACGTTGTGTCATCCAAGGCACTTCACCCTACTTGCCTCGGGGGAATGTCCCTGTACTTACTGTAAGTCGCTCTGGATAAGAGCGTCTGCTAAATGACTAGATGTAAATGTACAAGTTGATAAGAACCTCCTGCTGTTTTAAGGACTATCTTAATGTTTCTCTGTCTACTAACAGCTGGCCAGGCTATGAACGACAAGCCTTCCAGAAGACCTGAGGCTTCTCAGGAGCAGACAGGGCTTCTGGGGCAGGGTAAGAGGGATGGGGGGGCAGGGTGAAGAGGGATGGGGGGGCAGGGTGAAGAGGGATGGGGGGCTGGCCAGCCCTGGTACTTTAGGTCTGTGTAATCTCCCTCAGTCCTTTTTCATTAGCTACACTGACTAAAAGAGCTTAACCACAGAGCCCAGTTAACCAGAGAACAAAAGGACACAACGCAGATTCCTCAGAATACATGTCCCCTCAGCCACACGTCCCCTCCTTCAGTCACTCTCTCACTTCCCCTCCTTCTCCCTTTTTCTCTCTCTCATTCCCTCCCTCTCCTTATTACCTCACTTCCATTCCCTCTCCTTCCCTCTATCTCCCTTTTTCTCTCCCTTTCCCTGCTCTCTTCCTCTCCTCCTTCCTCCCTCCTCTTCCAGAGCAGCTCTGTGTGGATTACAGATGGCATCAATGGGATGAGACGTATTACTAATCGATTTGAGGAGAGCTTGTCTTTGTTCTCCCGAGACGAAAACTTTGGATCTCAACGCCGTGCACACGCCTAATGCTGCTGCTAATGCTGCTGATCTAAAGATGGAACGCCGAGGAGGGAAAACATCTCCTTCTTCTTCTCCCGCCTTCTGTCTCTCATCAGTTAAGCAGATGAAGTCTGTATTGTGGTGTATCTTGTATTGTCTTATGCATTGTGCACAAGAGCTGGTGAAGGAGCTTTGTTCGGATTCTGAAGGAGAGAACAGGATAAACAGAGTAAGGAAATCTTGTTCAGTGTGGAGGATGAGAGTTCAGGCTACTGTGGCTTCCTCTCTCTGACGGCCCAAAAACTCTACTTTCTAATCAGAGCACCTCAGGACAGCTGTGGGTCTGGGGAGGAGGGATGAAGGGAGGAGAGGTGGAGGGAGGAGAGGTGGAGGGGTGGTGAGGAGGAAAGAACTGGGGAGCGACTGATGCCATATTTCTTCATGAGGGCGTCAGTAACAGAGGAGTGGTTATATGAATGGCCTGTCATTGGAAAGGAGGATAAACAGCTCCTGTTTTGCAGAATCAGAACACAGGGTTGCCAGGTTTGACCAACAGGCTTGTTTGATATCTTCCCTTTACACTGTTCTCATGTCACACTGTGTCTAGGGATAATTCACCATGACTTAGAGCTGGAGGAAAGCAGGTGTAGGCAGCCTTGTCCAGCAACTAATCTCCACTGACCAACCTGTTTCTTCCAGCCAGTTGAATTGTTCAACATAGAATTTGGAACCAATTTTTTGAAAGTGGAGAGGAGGAGACCATTTTCCCAAAGTGCAAAGGCAAGAGCATTTAATCAAACTAGACAGAGATGGATCTGCAAGAGTTCAAAGAGCATACCAACAGCTGGATAGATTTGGTCATTTTACTTGGCGGAATAAAATGTAATAATGTGTCACATACAATGGTGTGTTAAATGAAGAAATATAATGTAAATGGACCAATGAATGACTGAATGATTGATCCAGACAGAAGACTCACACCCACTAACCCTCTGCTGTAGGCCTCACACCCACTAACCCTCTGCTGTAGGTCTCACACCCACTAACCCTCTGCTGTAGGTCTCACACCCACTAACCCTCTGCTGTAGGTCTCACACCCACTAACCCTCTGCTGTAGGTCTCACACCCACTAACCCTCTGCTGTAGGCTTCACACCCACATCTAAAAAACAGCTCATGTTTCTGCACAACACTGTCAACCTGTTCATCATTTCACCAACCTGTCTTTACTCATCCACAACCCCCCTTACACACACACACACTCCTCCTCTCCCTTCTCCAGTGTCTCTCTGCCAGTAGGTTATTCTGGAGAAGACAGGGCCGAAGCAGGTGGGAGCAGGATGCTGGGTGGACAGGTTACCCTCCTACTCCCTCACAGAGGAGACAGCTTTACACTTACTGTATGTACTAGTACCTGGCTCAATTTAGAGAATTTATATTTAAACTAACATAAAGACAGACAGGCTGACAGGCAGTTAGACAGGCAGACAGATAGACAGACAGGTAGGCAGACAGATAGTCAAGGATGTCTACATGCTGCGTTAGACATTATCCAGATGTGCAGTGAAGAGTTTGAACATTGGACGTCTGTTCAGTGTGGCCAATTAACTGGTTCAATCCTCCTACTAAACTGTTAGTGTCAGTGTCTGTGTGTGTCTGTGTGTGTGTGTGTGTGAATGTGTGTGTGAGTGAATGTGTGTGTATGTAACCATTCCACTATTACTATGGTTACAATACTTACTATTATTTTGAAACAATTTTATTTCTGATATAATTTGTAATGTACTGTAATTCCAACATGTTTATCATGAATGTGACAGGCTTCCCTCCTGGTATAACCTGTGTCAGGAGTCTGTATGGATTTTTAACTGTCTATTAGCGATGACGCTTGGCATAATTTAGCATAAGTCTGGTTTAATGTAGACCTTGATTAGTGTGGAGGGTGTGTGTGCGTATGTGTGTGTATGTATGTGTGTGTATACAGTACGTGTGTGCGTATGTGTGTGTATGTATGTGTGTGTATACAGTATGTGTGTGTGTGTGTGTGTGTGTGTGTGTGTGTGTGTGTGTGTGTGTGTGTGTGTGTGTGTGTGTGTATGCATGTGTATGTATACAGTATGTGTGTGTGTGTGTGTATGCATGTGTGTGTATACAGTATGTGTGTGTGTGTGTGTGTGTGTATGCAAGCATGTCAGAAAGTGATCGCTTCCACACTTGTTGAGGGGCTGGTTCGCCCAGCCTGTTCATCAGCTACTATCACAGCAGATGTAGTGTGATGTTCGCCTGTCTATTTTCCCCTGCGTGCACGAGCACAAGGAAACTGGAGGAGAGGTCTAATTAGTACTATTGAATTTGAGTGCATTAGAGACAGATGGTGCAAGCGGACATTTAAAAGGTGAAAAGAGCACTTGAAGCTTCAGTGGCTGCACTTGTTGTCTTGAAAGGACGGTTATCATCTGTCTGTGTTGAAAAGCCTGTCCTGTCTGCATGCTCCTCTGCTAACAGACACTCAGGGTGTCTTCACTGCTTAAGATTCAACACCAGGCTAAAACCTCACAAAGCATTTCATTTTCTACCCAAATTATTCAGTTTGTGTCTTGGGTGGGTCCATTGAAACCACAGTTTGGACGTCCTCATTTGGAGAGCAACCAGAATTTCTAATTATGGCATTAAACATTGATTGAGAAAGAATCATCCTCCTATGGGAAATCTCATCAAGCATAATATGAATTGGTCTTTCATTTTAGTAAAATTCTAGTAATTTCTTAAAGCAACACTCAAGGTATTTACCATAACTGAGAGCACTTTATTTCCCAGTATGTTCAGTATGTTATCAATAAATTTGAAGTCAGTGCAGTTTATAAAAGCATGGACATTAAGAGAAACTATCAGTTGTGGATATGAATGTTATCATACCAGTGTCTTTCTTTATGACAGTTTGGCAATTCTTAATATTCTGATGTCAGACAATCATATAACAGTATACTTCAACTTTACAACTTCTTTTGCTATTGCTCATGTGCTAATAAATGGTCTGGAGAGAATAATGACATTTAAATTTAATAATAATAAAAATAAATAATATAATAGGAATTCATAAGTAGGATTTGTTCCTACATCACTGTAACTTCCTGTAGTACATTCATCTACAAAGGTTTACTGCCATTAACCTGTGTATTAAGGAACTGTGGTGCCACAGGGTGTTTCCACAGCTCAGTGACATCAGACACTTTTTCTCTGGAGGATTTTCTCCCTGCATCAGAAGCTCTGTTTGGGGTTTTAATGAATAAAATACCATGTTTATCCTGGCTGTTTAACGCTAAATCCCCATGAACAGTCACAGGGACCAAGAGAATATGTATTTGTGCTAAAGACACAGGGGATTTGGCGAGAGCTGCTGCTGGCTTTGTAGTCGCTGAAGCTTCCCCCAGTGACGGGTACCTGGGAGACTGCTCATATTTACTCTCCTGTCCTTCGAGTATAGCCCTATTCATTATTTGTTCTTATATGCCACTGCTCCCATGCAATGTATACTCCAAGAGAGAGGGAGAGAGGGAGAGAGAGAGAGAGGGAGAGAGGGAGGGAGGGAGGGAGGGAGGGAGGGAGGGAGGGAGGGAGGGAGGGAGGGAGGGAGGGAGGGAGGGAGGGAGGGAGGGAGGGAGGGAGGGAGGGAGGGAGGGAGGGAGGGAGGGAGGGAGGGAGGGAGGGAGGGAGGGGGAAAAAGGGAGTAAGAAAGAAAGAGAGGGAGGGAGAGAGAGAGGAACTGGGTAAGTGAATGATCTATTTATATGCTTTATTTGTTGTTTGTGATCAGTAGGCTGAGTAAATTACAAGAGCTATTATAGGCAAAGTAACAGTTTACTGGTTTAATGGTATTTAAAAAAAATGTGTATACCTTTTAGTTAAATTCAAAAACGGTGAAACTTTGGACTTTATAAAAATGCTTTCTTGGCGAAGATTTACATCAAAACCATCTCCTATAGTTCCAGCAATAGTCAGCGTTTAATTCACGCAAAAAGAGTATAAATCAGTAAGAAATACACGGTCACCAGGAGGAAAGCGCACTTTTGCGCACGAATATGGTGGCACTACCACATATTGCCAAAGAGTGGCGATGTTGGGTTTCTTTATCGATAAAGCTCCAAGGATATTGCCCCTTTCCAGATCAATATGGTCTCCATGGTCCCTTGCACACTGACGTTTTTGTCTTGAAGACTCATCATTGTAACTGTCATGAACTATTTTAAATTGTCAACCGACAAGTTCAAGATTCTTTTTATTTTTTTACAAATAGCCTAGTCAGATTGAATTCACAATTTGGTCCTGATAATGAATAAGGTATGTTTTTTTTTTCTTCTGTGTTAGAGAAGCAAACGCTTGCCTTTCCAAAAAAATGTCTTCATAAGTAGGCATATTTAGCCTACCAGATTCCATTCTCTTGTCATAGTCGGCTGTTTTGGGACAACGTTTTAACGGTATTCCTCCTGTCCAGCACTGAGTGCTACATTCCGGCTGCTACTCGGATGGAACACTTATGATAAGTTTGGTTACTGCATTATTAATATAATTGACTCTCCCACACGAGCATGCTCATTGGCTGCGAGTCCGGGACAATTTTATATTTCAGCTCCTGACGTCAGGGCGCCTATAAAACTAAGCAATGCTTTTAAACTCGCCTGCTGACTGATCCCCGAAAAAAACTCCATCCGTGCGGGGTAGAGGTCTTTATTATTTCTCTATAAGAGGCAACAATTTGCCTGTGAAACGCCCGTGAACATCCTCAATCTCGCGCACTAATCCTAACAGAAGCCATGAAATGTTAAATGTTGGAAACACAGTCGCGCGCAGACACTTGCATGCTTGGAGAGAGAGAGAGAACACGAGGAGAGACGCACGCGCTGCTCCAATGCGTCTGTGCAATAGACACTCTGCGTGAACGGGAGAAAAAAACTTATCGAATAACAAAACCAATCCTGCGCCGCGCGATTACTAACCCCTACTTTTCCTCCGGTTTTGAAGAGAAAAAAAAATAAAGAAATCAAGCTGGCTCAGTGCGTGTCTCAGCAGCTTAGTTTGACAGGTGCTCCTCATCTCCCTTGGAGGACTGTCAACAGCACGAGGATGGCATCAGAGCTGGCAATGAGCAACTCCGACCTGCCCACCAGTCCCCTGGCCATGGAATATGTTAATGACTTCGATCTGATGAAGTTTGAAGTGAAAAAGGAGCCGGTGGAGCCCGATCGCAGCATCAGCCAGTGCAGCCGCCTGATCGCCGGGGGATCCTTGTCTTCCACCCCGATGAGCACGCCTTGCAGTTCGGTTCCCCCCTCTCCAAGCTTCTCGGCGCCCAGTCCGGGCTCGGGGAGCGAACAGAAGGCGCACTTGGAAGATTTCTACTGGATGAGCGGGTACCAACAACAGCTGAATCCCGAGGCTCTGGGCTTCAGCCCGGAGGATGCAGTGGAGGCACTGATCAGCAGCAGTCACCAGCTCCAGACTTTCGATGGCTATGCTAGAGGGCAGCAGTTCACTGGCGCGGCAGGGGCAGGAGGCGCCATGGCGGGGGAGGAGATGGGATCAGCAGCCGCTGTGGTATCGGCGGTCATTGCGGCAGCGGCAGCCCAGAACGGAGGTCCCCACCACCACCACCACCATCATCATCATCACAGCGGAGGACATCATCCTTCCACCGGCGTCCAGTCCAGCGGCACCAACGTCAACCACCAGCACATGCTTTTGGATGACAGATTTTCCGACGAGCAGCTGGTCACCATGTCAGTGCGGGAACTCAATCGGCAGCTTCGTGGGGTCAGCAAGGAGGAAGTGATCCGTCTGAAACAGAAGCGGCGGACGCTGAAGAACAGAGGCTATGCCCAGTCGTGCCGCTACAAGCGGGTCCAGCAGAGACACGTCCTGGAGGGCGAGAAGACCCAGTTGATTCAGCAGGTGGACCTTCTCAAGCAGGAGATATCCAGGCTGGCCCGCGAGAGGGACGCGTACAAGGAGAAATACGAGAAGCTCATCACCAACGGCTTCCGAGAAAACGGTTCCAGCAGCGACAACAACCCGTCGTCGCCAGAGTTTTTCATGTGAGTTTCTCCGTCAAAAAGTTTTGACAAAATACAAAAAGCGTTTTATATGCACAGCCTACATGCATTAGAACCAAACACATGAATGGGACTCAACTTCAATACAAATATTTGATCTTAATCTTTGTGAATATTGTGGTTAAATATTATTGCCAATGAGGCATCAGTCATTTTTGCCCCTTAACAGTTTTCCAGGATAGTCTATGCTACAGGCTATAATCCCGTTTAGTTTTTGTAACTCAGTGCCTGTGTTCAGTAAATTCAGTTTGTCCCTTATGATTTTAAACGTTATTTGGTTAAGTTCTACTAAATAAGTTCTACTGAACTTGAACTTGTGATGAACGCATCGATTTGGTTCCTGCAAACATTGTTTCTGTTGAAATTAGGCTGACTTTGAACATTAGGCAAACCCAGTTTCCCATCATCTGTTTTGGCATGTTTATTGCATACTAGGAATGCTTGAAAACGTTTATTTATTTGTAAAAGTAGACTGTGTAGTATTTTATAAACCAACCGCGCATCCTGTTAGGATATTTTTTATAGTAGCTAAAAACACAACTTTGTCGTGGGACAAATAAGTGTCAACGGTATTTTTATGTATTCATTTAGCAGAAGCTTTGTCCTTCACATCTGTGAGAAAGTTTATTCAGCGTCCTGACAGACTGTGATTGACCCTCATCCGCACGAGCTCGCTGATGACGCTGTCCTTTCAACTTGATCCAAATTGCCAGGGAGACAGGACCTTAGGAATGATGTCGGAATTCCGAGTGTAGGCCTAATGTTGTCCATGTCCACGATGTCTACAGACACACCTGACACGAGGGCACATATTCTTGCGGTGTACGGAAACAGCAAGAAGCGAATCTAATAAATATAATTTGACAGGCAACAGGTTGTTTAATATGAAGTAATACTAAATTAATCCACTAAATTGATATTTGAAATGCACTGTTGTTTTCTGATATTTATCATCTAATTTATAGACGGAAGAAAAATACGCACTAGCCTGTTTTCGTGATTGGCTTTTTATTTTTTATCAGAAAATTGTTAACCATTGAAAAAGACATTGAAAGTTATGTAGCCTAACAGTTTTGCACAATTACGTTTATTTTGACAATTTGACTAAACTGCTAAATATAGCCTAATAATATCTAGGCTAATTGCTGTATTCCTGAGAAATTGAATATATATATTTTTTTTTATCAAAATGAAATTATTACTTATCATTTTGATCGCAACATTCAGCAAGGAATGACCGTGAGTGACAACTTCATTTACCGTATTTACAGTATCTTGTTCAAGAAAGTTTGAGTATTTCCTTTCCTGCTTATTGTATTGTGCGATTTTGATTGCAGTTTCAACACAATTTGCAATGGGAATTGAAACTTCAAGTTGAACTTATAGTTAAAATGACCTTCCATCCAAATGCTCTGTAAAATATATTGCTTAAACACGTTTTGCCTGGTAAACTGAAGGGCGACGCCACCTTTACGCACAGATGGCAAAGAATATGGCCCACAACCTGTGCACCGTAACTGTCTTTAGCCCGCTACAGTCTCCTCCAACACCCTTCAATAGGAACCTCCAGAAACATCTGCCCCGTGTTCTCTGGATCAATTTAATTGACACCTCAATGTGTGATTTTTCTAAAAGACTGATTTTAAACTATTATCTTAGACAGGATTAGGTGGAGATATGTCCATCATGCCTGAGACAAGAAATATGTGGTGGACGGTATGCACAATTGTGGCGTAGCTATATTTCCTTTTGCTTAAATGTAATCTTTCCAAGAACGATGAAGTGTACCAAGACTGATATTATATTGACACTATTTAATAAGTTCAACACATACCCTACTGTAAATAGAAATATCTTACTTACAGACGAGACAGCAAACAGAAATAGAGTAGCATTGTTTTCAAGAGAAAGGGAACAAACAGGTCACTTCTCTCCAGCACGCGTCTAAACATGATGACACATCGGTTGGCCAACTTGAGCCATTTTAATAATGAGTTAATTTAGCAGTCGCGAAAATGGGGATGAATTGAACATGCAACCTTTTGCTTTGCAGTCAAATGCTCTGTGCTGTACCCACTAATATCCACTAACGCGATGTAGAAGCGAATCTGGAAAGTATTTTTTCCCTTTTAAAATCTTTGTTGCACCGTCCCGTGTGTGTGAAGTTCAGTAGTGATTCATTTGTATTAACCTGTAGCCTACATACACAGAATATTGATAATCTATTCATTCGAATTTAGGTGAGTAGTAGAGCAGATTTACTGGGTGATCTGATGTGAGGCTTCATCTTGCAGCTTGTTATGAAGAGTCGAGTGTGAAGTTTCATTCACTCAAGGACACTGTGAAAAGGGTGTTGTTTATTCTGAAGAAGGCCTGAGATCCTGTTAGGTATTCACATGTATTCCTTATGTTCTTGGTTCTTTACATCCTTAGGTTGTCGCATAGCAAATAGTCACTAACGGTTAATAACTAAAATATTTTCTCTGTTATACACTGAAGAAACAGAAAGAGATAGAGAGAGAAGTATTTATATTTGTTTACTTTAACTCGGCTCACCCGAACGTACAACACATCACTCTAATGCTCTCTTTCTCTCTCTACTTCTCCATTTCTCCTTATACATACACAGTATATTTAAAACAAGAGAGAGGTGTTCTATATATATATATATACACACACAATTTACTATTGTATACTCAATATACAAAGAGAGAGAGACTGAGAGAGAAAGAGAAAGGCTCCCTGCTCCTTTTAGATGATAAACGATCAGAGATGCATCCTAGCCGAGAGCAGAGGGCCTTTTAGTGGGCCGTGTCTGTTAATTTATGGCCCTACTATCTGATTAGGTCAATATAGTGTGCTATTTAATTACATTTGTGTTAGAACCCAGGACTGGAGGGCCCATACGTCTTTCATGGCACCTTTGTATTCTTAGGCACGGCTAGAGGTCTAATTAGCGGGTTTAACAGAAGGAGCGTCTGAATCTTGTCCTGTTAGAACAAGCAACCATACAGTGAGGAGAGCTAGCCATGGGCCCTGTTACGGCTGCAGCTACATTGTATAAGCTGTGAATGCCTTGCATTCACTCACTGCATGAATGTTATTTCACAGTCATACAAGTTGTCAGCGTCAGTGTTTGAAGAATTTGGCTGCTGGGTTGATGGCAGGATGGAGAATATCAAAGATTGAAGTATACGCAATTTAAAAAAAAAGTATTTGTATTTGTGCTTGGGGCTGTGTGTGTGTGTGTTTGTGTGTGCAAGTATGTGCCAGAAAAGTCACTAACTCACATACACACATAGATTATAATATGATTTTTTTAATTTATTGTAACTATAATTTTATTTCTTATCCTAGTCTATTGACTTGTGCCCTGCGATCATTTCCTGTATGTCCCATGATTATGTTATTACAGATAATGCAGTTGTCTCCTGTCACAATATTGGACTTTCTCTTTGAGGTCAACTATGGGAAATCACTGAGAAGTTTATCCTTATTGACATTTGAATCATCCTTATGTACTTCACTTTAATGCCTGCAAATAAATAGATGGGGAGGGGAGGGATGTTGTGTGTGTGTTTGTTTGCGTGTATCAGACAGGCTGTGTGTGTGTCAAGCAGTTTGTGTGTGTGTCTATGACATCTACCATTATGCCTTTCATCTGACCTTCTACGGGGGAGTAACTTCCTATAGAACAGTGTTGTTGTTGATGAAATCATCTAGATAGAATTCTGTTACCCCATGCTCCCCCCCTTCCCCCCCCTTAACCCCACTACACCTTTCTTTGCGATAAACATTTACATTTAAAGTGATTTAAATCAAGCACATTAATGTCCCTCGTTCAGACCTGAAGTTCTCTTTCTCGCTGTCTTTCTGTCTCCCTCACTTTTTCGCTTAATTTCTCTCTTTCTATATATACAGTCTTTATCGTTGATTCTCTCTCATTCTCTTTCTCTCCATCTCTCTTGCGCTCTCTTTCTCTCCTTGAATTACAGTATGTATCATTTATGTTAAACCATCATACTTTCCCCAGTAGTAATGGGAGTGTGGTGTCTGTCTGTTTGTTTCCAGAGACACTCTGCTAGCTCGATGCGGAGGGGAGGAGATAGCTCACAATGTTACTGTTTTACAACAAATTAAAACCTGTCTTGCATTTTAGTCTGTAGAAAGATGCATGTGTTGTGTACTCAGGCAGCTGGGCTACATGCTCTCTTGGCTCCTTATACAGGCATTCATAATCAGAATGCAGAACTATAGGGCTGTACAGGAAAGCAAATGATGATTAAAATGTAAATGCAAGCCTTTCTGAGTATCTGACAGTACAGTTGAATGTTGGGAGCAGTTGATCGGTTGAATCGACGGGCAGAACGTCTATGCTGTGTATTTGAATGCTGCAAAAAACAAGAACATAAGTCTGCGTCTATGTGTGTGTGAGAGTGTGTTTATGAGTGTGTGTGAGAGTGTGTGTATGAGTGTGTGTGAGAGTGTGTGTATGAGTGTGTGTGAGAGTATGTGTGTTTATGAAGTTGGATGGAGTTGGAGCAGAGCCTACTCCCTGTGCTTTACGTGGACTCCCAGGCTGCTAGTACTGTCGTCAAAGTCCGCCTTCCTCAACACACACACACACACATCTTACTCTCTTTGTCTCTATTGTGCTTTGTTTTTCTCTCTTGTTATTTCTCACACACATTCTCACTTTCTGTATGCTTTCTCTCTCAGGCTGCCTCCATTTCTTTCTCTTCTGTCCCTCTCCCTGCCCCCCCCCCTGTCCCCCTCCCCGCCCCCCCCCCCCCCTGTCCCCCCCCTGTCCCTGTCCCCCTTGTCCCTGTCCCCCCCCCCCTGCCCCCCGTCTCCCCCGTCCCTTTTAAAGTCAAACAGTCATTGATCTCCAGGCAGTCAAGGTGACCCACAAGGCTGTTCAGATCTTCTTCATTGGTACCTGGTAGACCTCCCATCGTACTGTTCAGGTCTTCATCTGTGCCTGGCTGGTAGACCTGCCATGTACGGCGCTCCAGTCCATGTGCCTGTGTTTGAAATGCTTGTTTGCTTGATCTTCACCTTTCTGTCTCCTTCCTGTCTCCTTCCTGTCTCCTTCCTGTCACCTTCCTGTCACCTTCCTGTCACCTTTGCAGCTATACTGCTGCTTTCTACAAGCTTTACATGGGTACAGTAACACACACACATACAGTGTACATGCATATGGACAGAATAAAACAGACACAAGCTCACATACACAGACAGTACTATACACACATATGAAGATTGTTACCCATGTTGTGTCTCGATGAAATAGTTTGTAATAAATTGTGCGTATGTGTGTGTATGTGAAGGTTAATGGTCACTGAGATAAATCAATTAGGATCCTTTTCCAAAGTCAGATTTTCAGATTAATATATATTATTTCTATACTGTACATATATACTGTACATAATACTGTACATGTACATTCATAAAGGCAAACATGTTTTGTGTCCCACAAAAAATAAGCTTTATATTAATGTAAAAATATATTTTTATCAATTCCAAAATGCCATCCCCATTAAGTGTTTATGCAATGTGCAGAATGTATTTAATGTATTAAAAATGTTAATCACAAAGTTAGGGACTTGATTTAAAATTGTACTTTTGGTCAGCACCTTAGATTTGTAGTAAAATGCTGGATTATTCATACAACCAATAGATGAGCTAGTGTGCAAAGTAAGTAAGCCTTAGAATCATCCGGTCTAAGAAGTCACTCAGACCTTTGCTGACCTGAACATGTATATAATAATAATGAACTAATTAATTTCTTTGTAAAATAATATATTCAAGGTTGAATGTAAAAATATTGGGGAGAAACTATATTTTAAATCTAAACATTAGAAAAAACGAATTTCCTCACACTTTAATTCTGTTCTTTTCAGGACGTCAAGAAAGTTCCTCCACCTGTGAGCCTTCCCCTGGAGTCTGAGGTAAGACAATATTTAGTTATTTTACAAACATGTAACATTTTATATATAGGTATTTCATTGATAATCAGAACTGCACAGTTTGTGGAACATATATTTCCTGCTCTGCATTGTGGAAGCTTCCGTTCTACTTGCAGTCACATGTTACTTTCTTCTACAACTTCCACATCTCGTCTGCACTCTCTTACAAACTACTGTAGTTTTATGTCAAACAGGCTAGTAGGTTGAATAAGAGTATGACAGGATGTCCACCTCATGCAGTCCCACTTGGGACACAATGGCGTCCCTGTCACACGTGACAGGGACGGCAGCTTAGGGGAACGACAGCTCGCTCTCAGCCTGCAGAGCGACTGCTGGCTCTAACTGGCCCAGCTTAGTGGCAGCACGAGGCTCTAATGTCTCATGAGGCTGCCTCGCTTACTCAGTCAAAACGCTCTGTCACGCCGGGCTCATTTCATGACCAGAGTACTGCGTCCTCATCCCACCCAAGGTTTTCTGCCCACTTCTTACCTCCAATGTATTTCATTCTGAAATGTTTGATTGGGTTGATTTAATTTCCTTTATCAGAATTGTTTTCTTACTGCTCTGCTCGCTATCCTCTCTGTGTGTCTGTGATTGGATGGAGAGATGAGGGAATGTTCTGGACAGAGATCTTCTCCAGGGCACAGAGAGGGCACAGCCAGAGGCAGGCTGACAGACAACTGACATGTGACATCCCTAGTGCTCATGGGATAGGACCGCAACCTCTGACCTCTCAACCTTTGACCTTGTGACCCTGTCTCCTTTCGTCTCTGAAACATGCTTCCCTTAACACTCAGCTGCTCCCTATGACAGACAGACAGACAGACAGACAGACAGACAGACAGACTGACAGATGGAGACATAGGCAGGGAGGCAGGCAGACAGGTTATGACTTCAACTCTGACTCCAGACCTGCTGGCCTGCAGGGTAACCAGAGGCAGACAGTCACCTTGTGTCTCAGCAACAGAGAGGCAGCAAAGCTTATTTAAAGGCTGGTCAATGCTGAGGTATCAACCTCCCAGCCAGGCAACTCATCACTGCTGTAATACAACTCTCTCTGACACAAGTACACGTGTGTGTGTGTGTTGCGCGTTAGAACACCTGCATGCTTCAGCACTTTCTTCTTGTCAGGCGTTCTGAGGTCACATGCAGGGGTGGGTGTAGGGGAAGGTGGGGGGGTGTGTGTACTTGCGTGTGTGTGTGTGTTGTGTGCAATTGTGTGTGTGCATGCATATGTGTGTGTGCATGCATGTGTGCTTGTGTAGAAGACAAGTGAAGCTTGTTTATTATTTAGGAAGGTAAATACAAATACCAGTCTACAGATTTCCCAATTTGTTTTACATCATAATATATTTGGCTTCTTTTAATCAAAGCTTTTACTGTATGCTGCCTCAGATGTGCCCCAAGGCAGATCCATCCACTACTCTCACACACACACACACACACACGCACACACACACACAGGCCCCTCCTCTCCCTCTCTCCCCTCTCTCTCCTCTCTCTCTTCCCTCCCTCTCTCCCTCTCTTCTCCTCTCTCTCCCTCTCTCTCCCTCTCTTCTCCCTCTCCCACACTCTCATCCTCCATGCCAGCGGGCCTGGTAGCTTTACTCTCTGTATCTCATTAAGCCCCTCCATACCTGCATCAGCCTGAATGCTGCTGTACACATGATCACACAACTGGTTTGTTCCCATCTTTACTCCTAATGCTCAAGCAATGCTATAGAAATTGTACTAATGACAATTAAGTATTAAAAATCTTCTTCTAAACATTATTAGTATTATACTTTATTAGCAACAATCAAAGAAAAATTTATTAATTGAACATCAATAATCAAATAAAGAAATAAATGCTGTTTATTATGACTATTATAATGTATTTATTTATATAGTTATTTAGATTAGTTATATTATCTAAGTATTTGTAATAAAAGTAGTATTTTTACAGATAATAACTTTAAGTGTGTAATTGTTTTAGGCATAAACCCAGGCCACTGACACTCTCCCCCTCTCCCTCTCTCCCTCTCTCCCCTCTCTCCGTCTCTCTCTCTCTCTCTCCTCTCTCTCTCTCTCTCTCTCTCTCTCTCTCTCTCTCTCTCTGTCTCTCTGTCTCTCTGTCTCTCTCTCTCTCTCTGTCTCTCTCTCTCTGTCTCTCTCCCTCTCTCCCTCTCTCTGTCTCTCTCTCTCTCTCTCACTCTCTCTCTCTCTCTCTGTCTGTCTCTGTCTCTGTCTCCCTCTCTCTCTCTCTCTCTGTCTCTCTCTCTGTCTCTCTCTGTCTGATGGATGGCTTCCACCCTCCTGGCCTCCAGAGGGCTGTAAAGCAGCACTACAATGCCTGTCTGGACACAATGCCACAGCCGCTATCTAATGCTTTTTGTCTCATCACCAATACTGAAACATATCTGCAAAATGCCGCTGCTGCTGTCTGTCCTTGGTCAGCTGGGTCTGTGTGACTGGTCAGCTGGGTCTGTGTGACTGGTCAGCTGGGTCTGTGTGACTGGTCAGCTGGGTCTGTGTGACTGGTCAGCTGGATCACCAGTTAAAGCTGTTGAAACATGCTTAAGTACAATTGCTGTTGTTTAATTAGCTTCAAAGTGTTTTACAGGCTTATCTTAGGTCAATTAATTTAGCTGTTAAAATTATAGCATCTAGAATTCACCTCTATGAAGTAATACAAATATATACCTCTCTCTTCCTCTGTTATTCAATCACACACATATAAAATAATTCTAAAGAACTATGTTGCTTATCAGCAAAATCCTGTGATTAATAGTTGTCTCATCTGTAGGGGCCTTTTCAACTCTGCATATGAAATAATTACATTTTCTTTTATGTTCTATTAGTGCTGTTTTTCAGCATGTCTCTTTTTAAACATCCTTTTTTTCATCTTCAAAGTGAAATCTAAAATAGGGCGATCATTGCAATTTAATTACTACAAATCCCTTTGTGAATTTTCTTTATTTTTTGTTGACATGACTAGAGTTGCAACTCTGCATTTCTGCTCCACTGTCTCATGTGTGTTTGCATATGTTCCAGATTGCATGTGTGTGTGTGTGTGTGAGTGTGTTGTGTGCGTGAGTGTTGTGTGTGTGAGTGTTGTGTGTGTGAGTGTTGTGTGTGTGTGTGTTGTGTGTGTGAGTGAGTGTGTGCGTTGGCTTTATGTTTGAGTGTGAGGGTTTTTTTGTGTGTGTGTGTGTGTTTGAGTGTTTTTTGTGTGTGTGTGTGTTTGAGTGTGTGAGTGTTGTGTGTGTGAGTGTTGTGTGTGTGTGAGTGTGAGGGTTTGTGCATCTCCCAGTCTCACTGGGCTTTATTTAAATAGATAAGATGCTGCTTTTCTTTCCAATCAGAGGAATCTCCTGTCGTGTCCCAGTCTCCCTCCATAACAACCTCCAGCGACGCTGAACACCCCTGACACACACACATAAACACACGCACACACACACCATATTGCAGACACTGCACATTTTGTTTCTCACGGGGGAGAAGCTTTGATAAATGAAAATAAATACTAAGTGGGCAGAGGGGAGGGGTAACAAGGGGGTAAGGGTGGTAGAGGTGTGTGTGTGTGGGGGGGGGGGGGGAATGTCTCTGGTCGTGTTATTGAAACATTAATAACACGTCACCATGTATGTGGGAAGTGGATGCATTTAATTCCATACATTTGAACATTTGCCTTGTTTTGATCAAACAATTTTTGTTTGACTAAAAACCCTTTTCTGGAACATATCTGAGAGATGTTTAAACATTTCATAAAGACATTTTTTATTAGGTATATTTGGGTGTTTTGTTGCGCAACACTTTAGGGTGTTTTTTGAAATATGTTTCCACTTTATATAATATTTGAGAAGTTCCATTAAAACAACGATAAAACATAAAATTGTTAAAATAGTTATTTTAAAAATGTAACTTTTAAGTCTGCTCAGGTGTTCAACCAGACAGAAACATCTGAACAAGGTGTTGTGTGTCCAGATAAAACAATGCTTCTCCAGCCTCTCTACAAGGTCATAAACCCTCCCCATCCACATATCTTTCTCCCCCCCCTTCACCCCCTCCCTCCCTCCCTCTCTCTATCTCTCTCTCTCTCGCTCTCTCGTTTCTCCAGACCTCATTTAAAACAGACAGAGCAGATCCCAGACAGCTCTATTACTATAACTCTTTCCTTCCTGTCCACCCCACACAGACACACACACCCACACACACACCTACTCACACAGGCATGTACACATTCATTACCACAAATACACACGTACATGTGCACGCATAAGACATAAACGCCGGAAAAGCATACTGGGTATGTTTTATACACCTTAATGTAAAAGTTATATCCTTTAATATTAGAAATGCATATAAAGTAAACACAGCCCAGTCATTACATTGATATATAGAATTAACCTGCCAGAGACAGAGACAGAGACAGGCAGACAGACAGGCAGACAGACAGACAGACAGACAGACAGACAGGCAGACAGACAGACAGGCAGGCAGGCAGGCCAGGAGGGAGGGAGGGAGGGAGGGGAGGGAGGGAGGGAGGGAGGGAGAGAGGGAGAGAGGGAGGGAGGGAGGGAGGGAGGGAGGGAGGGAGGGAGGGAGGGAGGGAGGGAGGGAGGGAGAGAGGGAGGGAGAGAGGGAGGGAGGGAGGGAGGGAGGGAGGGAGGGAGGGAGGGAGGGAGGGAGGGAGGGAGGGAGGGAGGGAGGGAGGGGGGGAGGGAGGGAGGGAGGGAGGGAGGGAGGGAGGGAGGGAGGGAGGGAGGGAGGGAGGGAGGGAGGGAGGGAGGGAGGGAGGGAGGGAGGGAGGGAGGGAGGGAGGGAGGGAAAGGGGGCACTGACAGGGGACAGGTGTCCACTTGTTCTGTTCCCTCATCTCTCTCGCTCCTCTCTTCTACTCCCTGAAGCAGGGGGAGCTTGTCTTAGGAAGGCTTAGTATGTGTGTAGGTGTGTGTGTGTGTGTGTGTGTGTGTGTGTGTGTGTGTGTGTGTGTGTGTGTGTGTGTGTGTGTGTAGGTGTGTAGGTGTGTGTGTGTGTAGGTGTGTGTGTGTGTGTGTGTGTGTGTGTGTAGGTGTGTAGGTGTGTGTGTGTGTAGGTGTGTGTGTGTGTGTGTGTGTGTGTGTGTAGGTGTGTGTGTGTGGCGCCACTCTGCAGGGGGCCACATATGGATGAGAGCAGGGAAAGAAGAGTAGTGTAGCTAAATCTCTCCCGGAGAACCTCCATACATAACTATATTTCAGGACACAACACACACTTATCCACACTTATTCTGTAGTGTGTGTAGCCAGATATGAACAGAAATCCACACATACATACATGCAACTAACCAGTAAAGCAGTGCCAAATCTAAATGATATTTTGAGATGAGATTTGTTTTCCCACAATCTCTAGTGTGTCAGACAGATGTATAGGAACTATCATTCTCCTGCTACCCCAGGACCCCTTGCAGCCCCGCAGGCAGAATATAGGCCCCTAGATACGTGCCTGAATCAAAAACTAGGACCTTCTAATTGGCCCTTGTGTTAGTAAGTGGGTATATACTGTCTGAGTGTGTGTGTGTGTGGGGGGGCAATACTGTGCAGGGTGTCTGTGTGCATGTGTGTGTTTGTGTGTGTGCTTGCATGTGTGTGTATATAAAGAAATAAGGTCCCTCTGCTCATGTGGGTGTTTTTAATGGATGAACAGTGTGACAGCAGCCTGCGACCAGCCCAACATGAGCAGGAGGCCCGTCTGACGCTCTACATGGCTCATGTCTCATTTACAGGAACATTTTATCACTACGTTCTCTCTCTGTTTAATTGTACTGTTTCTACACTCCCACTATAGTACCATGGAATTTAATTGTAGCACATTTATCAAGTTAGATTACATTTACATGACATTAGATATATTTAACAGACGCTTTTATCCAATGTAACGTACAAATAGTGCACATAAAAAGTAAAGCAGAAGATCAAGGATCAGAAGTGCAGAGATCTTTTTTAGGTATTTATGAGGTCAGAGTCAAGAAACGGTCTGTATTTATTAGCTACATCTCAACTACCAGGTAATGAAAGAAACACAAAAGATTACAGGGCAACAATGACATATTGTTTACAGTAGCTCGCTAATTTAATATGGTGATAACATAATAACATCTCAATTCCTCAACTACAGTCTAACAAGAAGTTCTGTTTAATATTAATAATTATTACAAGGTATAAAGAGATATTTAAATAATAGTTGTGATGCTTATTAAATCATGTACATTTAATTAGTCTGTGTGTGTTTCTCTACATTTGTCTAGACTATTGAAACTAATTAATTACCATTTTAAAACAACAACAATGATATCAACAGCCGCTGTGTGTGTGTTTGTTTAATAATGCTAATTGGATGCAGGACTAATTGGAGCTGTTCAGGTATCATGCAGATGAGCTGCGTGGTAATTTAGAGTCATGGAGCTCCTAATGAGACTGCCACAAAGGAAGTGGATCTGACCAAACATGGTGCATTAGGGTGACTGAGTGTGTGTGTGTGTGTGTCACTGAAGGGGTCCATCTCTTTCAACTCCCATAATTCTCTCTGCTGTAAGAGAAGAGCCAGGAGGGATAATAAATCTATGTTTATGTTGGAGAAAGAGCAAAGGCAATATGTTGTCTTCCCATGGCACACACACACACGCACACACACACACACACACACACACTCTCACACACACACACACACACACACACACACACACACAGACAGCACATCTGGTAGAGACAGAATGTTCAACCCAGATGTGTTATTCTGGATATGGGGGGGGGGATTGGGGTGTCTAATAGAACGTCGATCGTCTCCTATAATTAAACCGAAGGGAGAAGGTTTGGTTGACATATACAGCATCCTGACAACGCAATATGCATATACTTTTTAACAGTCATCTGATGGATTTTCTCTGCATCAATACACCTTCACCACATCTCTTCATCTGGACACAACACACACTTGGACCAGGAATCCACTATACACTGAACTAACCCTAACTCACCTGTTCTAATCTTAGCTAACCCATCCTAGCCTGTCTTTAATTGTCCCCAAATGTTACCAACAGTTAAACCAAGTTCTAATTGGTTACAGAGAACAAGAGGACTGTAGCCTGAATGCTATTAGCCATGTGATTGGGTATTGAGCTAGCTTGCTGATTGGTTACTGAAGGAGTATAGACTAATAAAGATTTGGCCAGCTTTTAATACTACTTCCATTAGTCATACGCACAGAGACCCATGACCACACACACACACCCACACCTATGACCACACACACCCACACCTATGACCACACACACACACACACACACACACACACACACACACACACACACACCTATGACAACACACACCCACACCCACACCTATGACCACACACCCACACCTATGACATGACCACACACACACACCTATGACCACACACCCACACCTATGACATGACCACACACACACACCTATGACCACACACACACACACACACACACCTATGACCACACACACACACACCCACACACCCACACCTATGACCCACCTATAGCAGAGAGGCCAAAAGTGCACACATCCATCACTCAAGTAGAAGTACAGATACATGTTTAAAAAGACTGACATATACTTAAGTAAAAAGTAGCCATTACTACTACCTGTTTTAGTGTCAAGCAGGTAACTGGACCTCACATCATATTAATACAGTAACGGTCCCATGGCATGAACATTTTGGATGCTTTTATATAGGCCTTAGTGGTCCCCTAATACTGTATCTGAAGTCTCTTTCCCGAAATTCAGCCTTGGTGCAGAATTACAGCCACTACGAGCAGTCCCACAAGGAGCTTTCCTTAGGACGTGCCATTTCTGTGTCTGTAGCTTTAAATACTAATGAGGAGGAGAGAGGCGGGGCAGGGTGGTCAAGGCCAGCTTGCGACCCGGTACCATGCGCTAATGTTTACAGTGGATGTATTGCAATGGCTCGTAGCCCCGTTGCTGTAAGATGCCTCGAATATGCCCATTCTCATCTGATCACCCTGTTTTGCAGAGGTGCACACTCAGTCATATACTTTATGCCATCTACCTTAGCGACAGTAACTGGGCTGTTAGCTGAAGAGCTAATGTTAAAGCCACATTCTAAGGGTAACCAGCTCGGTAACCATATACAGTAAAGCAACAAAATGATATAGCGTTAGTTAACTTACTTGTCCGAGGTTTGTAGCTGGGCAAAGGAGAGTTGGTTCTGATCAAGACTTTAGTTTCAGACGTTCAGCAAGGACAGCTATGTATTGGCCCAAGTTGAGGAAACAGTCGTCCGTGAAATGTTTGGCGCAGACATACAAAACTGGGAAGTTGTGTCGTTGCATTTCCAGAGAAAATACAATTAACACACTGGTTCTTCAGAGGCTCGGATGAAGGAACTAAAAAAATACTTTGGTGTTCATTTGTACATCCAAACACTCTTGAGGAAAAAACAATATCGTAGCTAATTTTCTCATGGGTGGGACAAATTCTCTAGCCTGGTGGCCCTAACCAGACTGTCGTAGGCTAACTACATTTCATTTGTACAGAGAGTCTGGGCTTGCTCCATTGACAAGCGTTAAATTCATTGAAGGCGGGTACTCTGTTGAAGTTAAAGACGATTGGATCTGTCCAGAGCCACTCTGGATCTGCCATAACCAATCGCTAGCGTTCGCCTTAGCCAACTCCTTCAGACTAACGGAGCTAGCTGGAAAATCAAACAAACCCTATAGGAATCAAAGATTGTTCTTGCTCCGGCTTTAACTTCTGGATATTCGGCACCTTTGCAACAACGGACCGAATGGCTTCGCTCGCATCTTTCTCCGCCGCCATTACGGAACTACAACACACAGGCACAACATCAAGTCATCATTCTCAGCCACTCCCTCTGTTCGCTGATTGGACAGGTAGAAAGTTAACCGGAGACATCTGACTTACATACCTCAAGCCCAGATGCAGTACAGAAGCAAAATCAAAATTGAGCGGAAGTACGTAGGAGAGCAGAGCCAGGCTACAAATTCTCTGGTCAGGCAAAGCAGAGAAAGGGGAGGTAACCTCTCCCCTTATGACGACATAAGGGGAAGATTCCAGATTGGGCCATCTGAGCTTTCATTTTCTCAAAGCCGGATACCCAGGGCTTGGTTTATACCTATCGCAATTTCTAGCCACTGGGGGACCATAGGCAGGCTAGGGGAACTCATATTGATGTTAAAAAAAGTCATAAAGTGACATTTTTATGCCTTGGAACCTTTAAAACTAAAGTCACAAGCCTGGTTTGAAATTGTAAAAAGTAGAAAGTACGGAGGTTTGTGTACAACAACTTAGGAGTTAAAGTAAAAAGTTGTCAGAAAAAAAAATAGTGAAGTACTGAAACCAGAAAAATCGACTTAAATACTTCCCATCTCTGATGAATACCCAGCTACACAACAATGCTCGAGATGTGGATTTGGTTTGCCTTGGAGATCTTGCCTTGCCTACATTGTGAAAGATAGGAAGCCTCTACTGTGATCATTACACTCAGTGTTGCTTGATAAGTTCAGAATGTAGGAGTCTTTACTGGAGTAAGAACAAGAGAGAAGCAGGGTAGGAACAACACAGTCTCAATCTATTTTGTCTTTCACAACACAGTCCCAATCTATTCTGTCCTTCACAACACAGTCCCAATCCTCTTTGGAAATAACAAACGCATAAAGGAGCAACAATACAAACATATCTGGCTTGGTAAGATAGATAGGACTGTGGTATAGTTTAACACCCTTATGTAAACCAGGAACAATCAAGCCCTAACACACCACCATGCAGCTACACACCACTCCACGGGGGGACAATGAGCACACACACTATTCTAATACAGATTGAAACAGCTGGATGAGTGTGTCTGAACGTGCGTGTGTGCGTGCGCTGTTCCAGCTGATAGAGGCGCTCTTTTATTCAGCTTCTGGAGAACAGTTCCTCCAGTTTGGCAGAGTTCCGTGTCTTTAGTCCAGAGGTTCTTTTAGAGGCTCCAGATCCTAACCTCTGAGAGCGCTCGCCTCCTCACCACTCTGTCGCTTTTTCAGTCGTTTGTTCATCCCTTCTCTTATTATCCCGTCTCTCTGATCTCTCCTTCTTCTGCGATCCTTTGTGTCTGTCCTTGCTTTCCCCTCCTCCATCTTCCCTCCATCTTCCAGACCCGATGACCTTGTCTGAGACATTTACATTTAGTCATTTAGCAGACGCTCTTATCCAGAGCGACTTACATTAAGTACAGGGGCATTCCCCCTGAGGCAAGTAGGGTGAAGTGCCTTGCCCAAGGACACAACATCATTTGGCAGAGCCGGGGATCGAACCAGCAACCTTCTGATTACTAGCCCGTTTCCCTAACTGCTCAGCCACCTGACTCCAACTCACATCTAATCAGAGTTTGACTTTCTGTACATGAGTGACATCAGCAGTCCTTTCACCCTGGGAAGTTCCCTTAGATATAAGAGGACAAACACACAAGCTTTTACTGTGGACGGGTTGTTCTGTCTTAATCTGGCTAACCAGGCAGACAGCAGTGTTCTCCCTCCGGACAGTTCTGACTTGTTCTAACCCTCCCTGGGCAGTTCTGATCGGGTTCTTTACTGTTTCTGACCCATCAGACTGACAATAGGTAATATTGTATAAGACTGGTAATAGGGTCATATCATTTATCACTCCTGTCATCCTTTCCTACAGGATTTTGAGCTTTTTTCTGTCAAAGAAGTGGAGAAGCTGGGCTGTGTCTGCTGCTTGTGTGTGTGTGTGTGTGTGTGTGTGTGTGTGTGTGTGTGCGTGTTTGTGTGTGTGAGATTTCTCTGCCACATTAGAAACCCCTCCCCCCCCATACACACACTTCTCAGGTCAAGTCCCAGTCTGGCCCTGTCAGCTTCCCCCCCCCCTCCCCAGATGCCCTGGCAGAGCTCAAGCCTTGCGTGTGCATGTGTGTTTGTATGTGTGTGTGTATGAGTGTCTGTTCTTGTCCTGTCAGGTTTAGTTTTGTTGTGCTTCTTCATTAGCCAATAAAGGTCATGCCTCTTTGTCAGGTGGGCTGGCGCATGCAAATGAGGCAGAAGGTCAGACGGATTAGTGACACCCTAATATGGGCACAAACACGCTGCAATGCAAATGCATACCCCTTAGAAACCCTGCCTCCTCGCCCAACACAGATCTACACTGATGTTAAGACAGCACTCTCAAGTGAGCTGTTTATACACACCTCGTCTCTGGCACTGTCCAATCACACACACACACGTCATTTCACAGTACCATTGTGCTACTGTGTCCAGTCGTACCTACACTACCGCAGAGGGAGAGAGAGAGATGGAGAGAGAAATAGAGACGGGGGGAGATTGATGGAAAGAGGGGGAAAAGAGCAATGGAGGAGGGGAGAGGGAGATGGAGAGATGGAGAGAGGGAGAGGAGAGAGGGAGATGGAGAGAGGCCACAATGCAGAGAACATGCAATAAAGGAGTTCACAATATATCATGGAACAAGGATGTTCCACCACTGAGGCTCTGAGGGACAACACAAGCTGCTGCTGTCGCTCTCTGGCTTCCACGTTTAGCAGATTATGTTTGGAACAAGAAAATATGTATTTCTCTTTATTGTTACTGCATAAACAACAGAAAAAGAGATTAGGGCTCACCAGACAGGGCTGTGTGTCTGAACCAGGCTAGGGTGCCCTATCTGGCCCATGGGATTTAATCTGAAACAGATTACTTTATTTTTCTAGAATGATTTGCCGCCAAATCGTCCTATATCGTCCTATATGATTCCATCCTCCTCCTTTCTCTCCAACTCTCCTCCTTACTCCTCTACCCTCCATCTCCCCCTCTCCATCTCCCCCCTCCCCCCCCCTCCCCCTCCCCCCCCAATCCTCCTTTTTCCATCTGTCCCTCCTCATCCTCCTGAGTGAACACACAGCCTAGTAGTGAAAACTCACCCATAGTTAGGAGTGGGTCCACTTTGCAATAACTATCTACCTGTAGTCAATCCTGTACTGGGCAGAGGAGAAATGTCAATGAGGAGAAATGGAAATCAATGCGGTGTCTCCCTTCTTAAAAGCAGCATAATGGACACCCGCCCCTGTGTGTGTCTCTGCTCTGTACAGCTCTGCAGGATGATAGACCCTTATTAAGGAATGATTCACCCTGCTGTCTGTGTGATTGGAGCTTATGGTTGTCAGTCTGGACACACACACCCACACACTACCTACCATCTCTCTCTGTACTTGTAATAATAGCCTAAGTGAGTAGCATGTGTGTGTGTGTGTGTTTGAAACCTGTGTTAATGGCTTTTTAAATGTCAGGGAAAGTCAGGGGATGATGAAGGAGAGATCTGTTATTCTACTGTAGGTGCCTATAAACACTGGCGTGTTCCCCTTAGCCTGGTGTCCTCCTCAATTGCAGGAGGTGACTGAGGGATGCCACAGCAGAACGCATTTTAATAGAGAGGAAAGCAATTAGAGGAGAGGGTAGGAGACAAAAAGCCTGCCTGTTTGACACACACAGACAGTGGGTTCTCTCTCTCTCTCTCTCTCTCTCTCTCTCTCTCTCTCTCTCTCTCTCTCCCTCTCTCTCACACACACACACACACACACAAACACACACACAGACACACACACAGACACACACACGCACACACATTCACAAACTCACACAAAACACATTACTGGGGATGAGTCAATTAAATGTGTCGTGATTCATAGCACTTGTAATTAATCTCCAAGGTGTGTGTGTTTTAAGATGTGACTCCACTAGCATTCATTCATTACACTCACATAGACACAGAGACAAACAGACACACATACACACACAAAGAGAGAAAAAGATAGTGAAGAGGAGAGAGCAGCAGTGTGTGTGAGGGTAAACGGAGAGAAGAGGATGGCTGGAGTGAGAGAGAGATAGCAGCAGTGTGTGTGAGGGTAAACGGAGAGAAGAGGATGGCTGGAGTGAGAGAGAGAGAGCAGCGGTGTGTGTGAGGGTAAACGGAGAGAAGAGGATGGCTGGAGTGAGAGAGAGAGAGCAGCGGTGTGTGTGTGGAGTGTTGTGGTTTCATAATCAAATGGGATAGTCCTGATGTCTCCAGATGGCTCTAATCAAACAGAGAACTGCTCACTCCTTCTCTCTGTTACTACTGTATGTTACTGTTAGCAGGCTGTAAGACAAGGCTAATATTCCACTTCATATAATATTCTACCCAAAATAAAATAATACAATAATTTCATACAGATATTTGCATAATAGGTATTTCTTTGAGACATAACAAGTGCTTTTCAGCATCACTCTGTAAAATAAAATTTCTTAAACATAAAACATACCCAGCTACACAAGCCGCACACACATACGGTACATGTGCAACTATGATACTTACATATCTGATATATGTGAGGGTGTGACATCATGTCTGATATCACACCCTCACACACACACAGACACACACCCTCACACGCACACACCCTCACACACACACACCCTCACACAGGCACAGACACACGCCCTCACACACACACAGACACACACACACACACACACCCTCACACAGGCACAGACACACACCCTCACACACACACACACACCCTCACACACACCCTCACACACACACACACACACACACACACACAGGCACAGACATATATGCAGGCCCTGCCCTGAGCTCCAGAGGAGACGAAGGCTAAGTAAGCGGTGCGTGGGGTTCTGCGTCATTTAACCTGGCTCAATACTCACTCCTGCCTCCGCCCGACACACCTGGTCACACAAGATGACACGCGCTGTCCTTAGAGCCTGCACACACACAGGCACACACACACGCTGACACATGCCGACACACAGAGGGAGACACACACTTTCACCCAGCTCATACCCTTTCCCCTCAACAGCACTTAACACAGTTCATCCCCAATGCTCTGTCATGACCAGTGTGTGTAGAGAGCAGCTCGCAGAGCTATTGATCAGGTTAATTAGCGTTAGGGTTGGTGGTGGAGAGGTGCAGTATTGATTAGGTAGTGGTTAGGGTTAGTGGTGGAGAGGTGCTGTATTAGGTGCAATACAGGAGGTGGCTAATGAGAGAGAGAGACAGAGAGAGAGAAACCGAGAGAAAGAGAGAGAGAGGATGAAGAGATATGTGCAGCAAGGTTAACAATGACACCTAAAATGGGGAAAATAACACTAGAAAATATGAATTGAGCTGGAAAAGCAGAGCAAGAATGAAACACAATAGCACACACACACACACTCACATACACTCATACACATATAGACACTCACAAGCAGCTGAACCTATTCACTAGTGTGACAAGCACAGGTCAAAGGGAAACTATGGTAGGTGTGTGTGTGTGTGTGTGTGGATGTGTGTGTGTCCTTGCCGTGGCTTGGTGGTAAAGTGGAGCGTTAGAGAGTGTGTGAGCAGTCAGGCGTTCTCCAAGATTATCAGCCTTTATTCCTGTCACCAACCACTGGACTGCTGTACTGACAAATCCTCTTATTTCATTTTACTTCTCGCTCTCGTTTGCTCTAGTGCACGCCTCCTCTCTCTCCACACGTGTCCTCCACTCCCTCCCTCTCTCAGGGCACAGTTACAGCCATGTTTCTCCTAGTATTTGGTCATTCACTATGTTTTCATTTAAGTTTTTTGTATCCCTCCCTAAACCCTCGGACCCTTTTTCCTGTCCTACCCTCACCCCACTTAGCTAACACTTCCTGGTAGCAGAGGGCTAATAATTGTACTTCAGTTCAAGTGCTTGTTTTTCTTCATGCTTGAAAGCTGTGTCAGACCTGACATCCTTTCCCTTCCACCCCACATCCTCTCTATGTTCTCCCACAAAGGGATTCATAAAATAACTCAAGGTTTACAAGGTCATGCTGTGCTGCTGTGGGACATGACCACACAGGTGCCCTGTCCTGGTCCAGCCCCAGTACAGCGGGCTGTGGGACATGACCACACAGGTCATTGTGTGGTCAATTATGTTCCAGCAATCCTGTTCAAACAATCGCCTTTGGTGTTGTGGTCCCTCCTCATTGTCATATTTTGCTAAACCACCTGTCAATCAAACTCAAAAGCAGGAAGTTTGGGTCAGAATTGGGGATGCTGTTTCTCACATTATGTATTTGATAATGTTGCAGATTCCAGCTGTGGTTTTAATCTATCGTTTCTTGACTCTAGTGAGACAAGGGATGCCCTGATAACTGCAATACAAATATTGATAGAAATGACATAGTGGCATTACATTATAACATTTATTGAACATGCGATACAATACAATAATCAAAACTTTAGTAGACATGTTTTTGATTTAGTATGAACTTGTTTAACAACATGACAATAATGTAAGTGTGTGCATCAGGTGTAAGATTATTAGTTCATTTCAATGACTGCAATCAAATAAAAAACAATAAGTTATTTGATCACATCTTAAAATTAAAACCAAACATGAAAAAAAAGAAAGAAGGAGAGGGAGTGAGAGAGATCAGGAGAGAGAGAGAGAGATCAGGAGAGAGAGAGATCAGGAGAGAGAGAGAGATCAAGAGAGAGAGAGAGATCAGGAGAGAGAGATCAAGAGAGAGAGAGATCAGGAGAGAGAGAGATCAAGAGAGAGAGATCAAGAGAGAGAGAGAGATCAGGAGAGAGAGAGATCAGGAGAGAGAGAGAGAGATCAGGAGAGAGAGAGATCAGGAGAAAGAGAGAGATCAGGAGAGAGAGAGATCAGGAGAAAGAGAGATCAGGAGAGAGAGAGAGATCAGGAGAGAGAGAGAGATTAGGAGAGAGAGATCAGGAGAGAGAGAGATCAGGACAGAGAGATCAGCAGAGAGAGAGAGATCAGGAGAGAGAGATCAGGAGAGAGAGAGAGATTAGGAGAGAGAGAGAGATTAGGAGAGAGAGACAGATCAGGAGAGAGAGAGATCAGGAGAGAGAGAGCAGAATGGACATGAGAATGGGGGAACAGGGAAAGAGATGGAGGGACAGATGGAGAGGGAGAAAGAAAAGGGAGTTTATCGCTTGCTGGGGTCGGATGGTGATTTCCTCCCAGCAGGCCTGTATTGAGTTAGCAGAGTCCAGCCTGAGCTGCTGCATTGATTGAGATCATTAACTATATCAGCTCCCTTCTGGCCGCTCAAAACATCCAATACCATGTTACAAAGACGTTATCAAATCAATCGTTTCATAATTATTCTCTGAGAGGTGAACTTTATCATAAAAATAAGATGAAAATGTCAGCCAGACATTCAAGCTATAATTAAGTGAACATTCACAGAGACCCTAATTTGTTTTTGGTTTCGTGGATTGTCTTTAAATGTGTTATTAATGTAAAATCTGGTAATTAAACTACTTGTAGGTTCAGCCACGCAACCTGATTTGCTGAGAGGGACATTCCAGCACTGTTTTCCACAACTCTGTACTGTGGACACTATGGACTGGGCTGGGGTTGGGATTATTTTAAGGGTTGAGGAAAGGGTTAGGGTTTAGTTTAGGACTAAAATAGAAATGGAGTCAGAGTTGGGGTCAGGGTTGAGACTGGGGTCAGGGTTGAGGTCATGGTTGGGGTCAGGGTTGAGACTGGGGTCAGGGTTGAGGTCATGGTTGGGGTCAGGGTTGAGACTGGGGTCAGGGTTGAGACTGGGGTCAGGGTTGAGGTCAGGGTTGGGGTCAGGGTTGAGACTGGGGTCAGGGTTGAGACTGGGGTCAGGGTTGAGGTCAGGGTTGGGGTCAGGGTTGAGACTGGGGTCAGGGTTGAGACTGGTCAGGGAAAGAGAGTCAGGGTCAGCTGAAGAAGAGACGAGGGAAAGCGAGGAGCAGGGCGGCATACTGGCCATCCCTAGCTCTCCCCCTGGAGGCCGGGAGGACACACAGCAGCTGTGCAGAGGAAATGAGACACACACTGGATTACAAAGTCTTTATTGAGTTCTTCTTCTTCTTCCTTTACAGAAACAACACAGTGCAGCGCCGAGGCCTGAGGAGCCTCCCCGTCACCTTCCAAACACCATGTTTAACCCTCACCTCTCCAGCCAGTCTGGAAAAGAAGCTTCCAACCAACCTCCAGCCAGAGACAACCCTCCAATCACCAACCTCCAGCCAGAGACAACCCTCCAATCACCAACCTCCAGCCAGAGACAACCCTCCAATCACCAACCTCCAGCCAGAGACAACACTCCAATCACCAACCTCCAGCCAATCACCAACTTCCAGCCAGAGACAACCCTCCAACCACCAACTTCCAGCCAGAGACAACCCTCCAATCACTAACCTCCAGTCAAAATAACCCTCTCTTACCCCTGCCTCAATACCCCCCCCCCCCCCGGACAGAGCACCATGGCAACCACACCTTCTAAGTAGAGACGGTGCAAACCTCCTCCCCCCATCCCCCCCAACATAACTCCGCCCTGGGCTCTCCTCCTCAACCCTCGTTGCTATGGACACAGTGCGTACTGCAGCTCCTCAGTGTTCTACTGTCTTTAGGCTGACCAATAGGGAGACCTCAGATGATGTCCCACACAATTCTGGAGAGAAAATTAGGTGTAAATATTGTACAGTATAAAATCAAAACAGGTCCACTGCTACTGTGTATGTATTGTATATATCAGTCTTCCTGTTTTCTGTCTTTGATTTTCCTCGTAAGAATTAGCACAATGATGGATCAGTGTCTCTATGGCGACAGCCTGGACTGGACGCTCCTCAATTGCAGAAACACTATTTACAGGTTGGACACACACTCACACCCACCATCTCACACACTCACACACCCACACACACACACACCCACACAGAGGACTCATGGCAGGCAATGACAAAGTGGCAGAGATGCTTGTCTATGCTGAACCTGCAGTATGCGAGCTTCTTCTGTCTCAAACTGCATTTCTAGGTGTATTTTAGACCTCATAGTAAAGTGTCCAAATGGTTTGGCAACAGTGCAGTTATCACAGTTCTTCATCGCCATGGTCTACCCCCAATCCTGGTTAGCTGGGCCTCCTTCCAAACTGTGGTTGGTTGGTGACTCATGCAGGCCTGTTGTATCAGAGGGCCTGTAGGCCAGCAGGCCTCTCTGAGACCAGGCGCTCGCTTAGCTCCCACAGGCTGGCGGCAGTGCTCTGGTCCTGGGCCTGGGACGAGGGCAGGCAGCGGAAGCAGTTGTTGAAGTACATCCCTCCCAGTCCCTCCAGCTCTGGGGCCGCGGCACAGTACACCGTGGTGGCTGCTCCCTGTTGCTGTGGACAGAGAGCGAGAGACAGAGAGAGAGAGCGAGAGACAGAGAGAGAGAGGGGAGAGGAGAGAGAGATAGAGAGCGAGAGAGGAGAGAGGGGGGAGAGAGAGAGAGGGGAGGGAGAGAGAGAGAGATAGAGAGAGAGAGAGAGAGAGGGGAGAGAGAGAGGGGAAAGAGAGAGAGAGAGAGGGGAGAGACAGAGAGAGAGAGAGAGAGAGAGAGAGAGAGAGAGAGAGAGAGAGAGAGAGAGAGAGAGAGAGAGGAGAAAGAGAGGGGACAGAGAGAGAGAGAGAGAGAGAGAGAGAAAGAGAGAGAGAGAGAGAGAGAAAGAGAGAGAGGGGAGAGAGAAGGAAGAGAGAGAAGTCTTTACACAGTATACTGCTGGACCAGCTACACACACTTTCCTCCAATGCAGACAATGATACTGGGGCGCATCACCATGGGAACAGTATAAGCTTGTACTGTACATATGTGTAAACTGTATGTTTCTGTGCGTGTGCATGCTGCTGTGTAGTTCCTGGCAGAGACTTCCTCAAAGCAGCACACCATTAAGGATCCATACTAGGGCTCCTTACGGATGGACTCTATTCAAATATGGCAACGGTTTCCCCTTCACACACACACACACACACACCTTTCCTTAGTGGCATATTGAGGATGTTTGAAGTTTGCTCTGATGATTGACTAAACAGCATACGACTCATCTCTCTTTCTATATATATATATATATATATGTCTCTCTATGTATATATACACCTCTGTCTCTCTCTCTCCTGCAAGAAGGGTGATAACTCCATCAACCATGACACATCAAACGCTTCCTAATAAGTCGATCAGAGACTGACAGCGTTTCATCCTCTCTCATCTGCTCTGGAACTTGATTAACACAGTACGAAAGCTAAATGCAGTTTACATTTAGTCATTTAGCAGACACTCTTATCCAGAGTTTCAAACTGAGTTCAAAAAGAGAGTTAGTTAGAGGTGACCTCATCTCTCCTGTCACACCTTCAGAAGGTGAAGGAATCATGGTTAGGCCTACAAAGAAAGAGAGGGCAGTTAGGGCTGTCTAACAAGTTACTAAGTTATAGAGTTATAGAGAGTACAATTTTGCTTCATGCTCAGGATGGTAACCAGTTAAAAAGTTCAGGAAAGGTAAAGAGAGAGTGATGGTAGGAGAGAGAGAGAGTGATGGTAGGAGAGAGAGAGTGATGGTAGGAGAGAGAGTGATGGTAGGAGAGAGAGAGTGATGGTAGGAGAGAGAGAGTGATGGTAGGAGAGAGAGAGAGTGATGGTAGGAGAGAGAGAGTGATGGTAGGAGAGAGAGAGAGTGATGGTAGGAGAGACAAAGTGATGGTAGGAGAGAGAGTGATGGTAGGAGAGAGAGTGATGGTAGGAGAGAGAGAGTGATGGTAGGAGAGAGAGAGAGTGATGGTAGGAGAGAGAGAGTGATGGTAGGAGAGAGAGAGAGTGATGGTAGGAGAAAGAGAGTGATGGTAGGAGAGAGAGAGAGAGAGTGATGGTAGGAGAGAGAAAGTGATGGTAGGAGAGAGAGAGAGTGATGGTAGGAGAGAGAGAGAGTGATGGTAGGAGAGAGAGACATTATCTCACCTATATGAACTACACTTGTGTACAGATGTGACTGAAGGGTCAATGTACAGTGTAACAAATGTCTGTTCAACTAGAACACATACTGATATGTGTTTGTTTCTCCTATGATTACAAATGCTGGTTGAGCAGTTTCCCCCTAGAGGAGCCTAGTATCTGTCTGCACAGAGTCACCACTTGAACCCTCCAGTTCCTGAGATGTCCCCACTCTGGACAGACACCTTACAGAGGTATCACTCTGCTCAGTGTCCGGGTCGGAAACATCAGGAGGGTACCTCTACCCCTTTTCAAAATCATGACACAATGTAGCACCAGAGCGTCGTAGACCCAGACCAGGCTTACCAAAGCCTTCTGTGCCCTAAACCAGAATCAGCAGTAATATGCTGGTCTGGTCTGAGAACAGTAGAAGAGACCTCCATCAGCAGGCCCGGGATCAGCAGTAATATGCTGGTGCAGATGCTCTTAGAACCATGTCTTCCACCTCCAACATTCTAGAACCTCAGAAGAGAACATTCCAGAACTTCCTAGACTAGCAAAGAGGACTATCTTTATCCAGCAATAATCAGTCAATGACTATAGTAAGCAAAGTAATTGTCACAGAATGTTTGGATTGTTGTGTTCCGTCGTTAGCTGTCAGTGACAAGGAGAACCGCCACCCGAAATATTATGACCCTATGCATGCGACCATGCCCTGCCATCTGTAGTTACGCCATTGACCTCTGCCCCCTGCCCCGGGTCAGGGTCAACACTGTATATATTCCCAGTACTGTGGAGCAGTCTGAGGTGACTTGTACATACACCTGTACATACCAGCACCTATGCATGCTGAGGACAACCATCCTCTCAGGTACTTTTACACTCTCATAGCGGCATGTGCTGAATTACAACAATGACAATGAAGATGAAAAGATACTGTATAAGAGTGGAAAGTGTTGTCAGACACAGTGTAGTCTTCACGTTGTCCCTATCTGCTCCACGCTCCTCTGGTTCTGCTTGTAGTGGTGTTAGCACTCCCTCTCAGCCTGTGCTGCTGAGCTCAGACCATCACCCTGTCTAGTCTGGGGCCACTGCTACCAGAATGTGGGTGATTCTGTTCAATAATGTTTCTTTTCAACCTGTGGTGTTCAGTATAAATGGAGGTGTCTGATTTTTAATCTGTGCTGAAAATATTTTACATTTAATAAATAATTATTGTGACAAGACAATGTGTGACTGTGTAGTATCTCTGGAGAGTTTTTTGTGGTGACTGCATGTATAAGTGACTTTTTCTGTGTGTGTGTGTGTGTGTGTTTTGTGTAGTCCAGATCCTCTAGAACATCTATATTCTAGGCATACTATAACAGGTCCTGTAATCTAGAAATCTTCTATTCTAGTCAAGGTCCAGGAACATTTCTGGATTTGACAGCACTAGTACAGCTTCTGAAACATTACTGCACATGGCTCTCCAAACCACCAAAATACCTGGGAGATTTTATTTATTTATTTCCAAGGAGAAGGTAATTTCAGTTGGGTTTAAGGATTGATGTTTCCTCGACCGGCCCTGTGGCTGTACAACAAACAACAGTAAACAACTATGAAGGAATTTGACCTGTGGTCTAGAATATAAGCTATGGCTGTTAACCAATCAGATTTCTAGGTCTCAACTGCAGGTTGTATAAGCACTCTTTGCTTTCATCCCTCTTCATGTGAGCAAGGAGCAGAGAGGCTCCAGTTCTACCCTGACGTCTGGGCACCCAGGCCTATTACAGCGTCCATTAGCCCAGAGGATGCAGGGGGGCCTGGGGCCGCAGGCTCCCTGGGGGCATTAGGCACCGGATGGAGAGGTGGTCGCATGCCTCCCTACCTCCCTTCTCATTCCATACCTCCATGCCTTCTATATTCCTTCACCACTTCCACATCTATTTTATATTCATATTGGAGGTGGAGGTAAGGAATAGAGAGAACGGAGAAGAGAGAAAGTAGGTAGGAGAGTTGAAATAGAATAAGAAAAAAGGAGGCATGAGGGAAAGAATAAAGACAGGAGGGAGGAGAATAAAGAAAGGAAAAAGGGAGAGGAGGATGAGAGGAGAGGAGGATGAGAGGAGAGGATGATGAGAGGAGAGGATGATGAGAGGATGATGAGTGGAGAGGATGATGAGAGGAGGATTTGAGGAGGATGGGAGGAGGAGAGGAGGATGGGAGGAGAGGAGGATTGCTGGAGAGGTGGAAAGACAAAGAGAGAAACACAGAGGAGGGACGTTAGGAGGGCTTTAGGCAAGGTGCAGCGAGGAGGAGGGATGTGAGGAGGGATATGAGGAGGGCTTTAGGTGCAGCCAAGGGGAAAACGAGGGGATCAGAAGGACTTGCGCAGCAAGTGTGAAACTATCTCATTTTTAGCTTGCGAGAGGACTTCAGAGGTGATCCGCACAACCTAATTATTTTCCCCCAATAAAAGCAACATATGCTAAGACAATAAAAAGCCTTATTGGACACCTATCATTAAAGAGCAGCAGTAAAGAGAGCAGGTATTAGCTTTTAAAGGCGCTCGTCTCGGAGTGGAGATGTGCTGAGCAGTTCTTTAACAGTGCCATATGGATGCACAGACCAGTGTTAAGGAGCTGAATTAAACATGAAGAGAACCCACACTTTATTAGGCGCGGCCTCTCTTCCTCCTCAGTCTGTCGTTCTGTCCTTCTCTCTTCCTCCCTCAGTCTGTCGTTCTGTACTTCTCTCTTCCTCCCTCAGTCTGTCGTTCTGTCCTTCTCTCTTCCTCCCTCAGTCTGTCGTTCTGTCCTTCTCTCTTCCTCCCTCAGTCTGTCGTTCTGTCCTTCTCTCTTCCTCCCTCAGTCTGTCGTTCTGTCCTTCTCTCTTCCTCCCTCAGTCTGTCGTTCTGTCCTCTGTTTAGCAGTCGGACTTTCTCTGGGTTTGACTTCAGAGCTTAGATATGAGATTTCTTGAACAACTTTTTTGGTCCCTTCCTAATATCTTAATATTTTCATTAAGATATCATCGCAAGTGTCTTCCAGCACACATAGGAGAGGGTATCTGGCCAGCGGCAGATCATAACTGAGTGTCAAGCCAGCAGACCAGACACATTCAGTGCCCACCTGCTGAAGCGATACAGCACAATCTCACGCACTCTTCATACAACTCATGAACCAAGCTAAGACAAAGACTATATCAAAAGAATGGCATGCTATATCCCATATGTATTTACTCCATCTATGATATTATAAGTTGTCTGTTTCATATAATACTCTTAAAATACGCACTTAGAATTCTTTAGTCTTTCAAAAATAGTAACAAAATTGTTTTATAAATGTATTCATTTCTTTGGCACTCATTTTCAGCGCTCTCTCTCTTGTCCACTCTGCGTCCGGCTCTGCCTGCAGAAACGAAGGAGGCTCTGTTTTCAAAGAAAAGAGACATCACTGGCCCATTAAACCCTCATGGTAATGATATTAATTTGGCAGAAACGTGTCATTTTCACAGGACACCAACTTGAGAGGCACACACTCACACACTCCAGTCACAGGAGAGCAGGCAGCAGTAACATTATGAGAGGGTTCCAGGATGTAATGGGTTAGATAGCTGTGTCCTTGGTCATCCCATCTAAAACAGAGGCTCTGTCTCTCCTCTTCCCCCTCTCCTCCTCTTCCCCCTCTCCTCCTCTCCTCTTCCCCTCTCCTCTCCTCCTCTTCCCCCTCTCCTCCTCTCCTCCATCCCTCCTCTCCTCTTCCCCCTCTCCTCCTCTCCTCTTCCCCCTCTCCTCCTCTCCTCTTTCCTCCTCTTCCCCCTCTCTTCCTCTCCTCTTCTCCTCCATCCCTCCTCTTCCCCTCTCCTCCTCTCCTCTTCCCCCTCTCCTCTTCCCCCTCTCCTCTTCTCCTCTTCCCCATCTCCCACTCTCCTCTTCCCCCTCTCCTCTTCTCCTCTTCCACTCTCCTCTTCCCCTCTCCTCTTCCCCCTCTCCCCCTCTCCTCTTCCCCCTCTCCTCTTCTCCTCTTCCCCCCTCTCCCCCTCTCCTCTTCCCCCTCTCCTCTCCTCCTCCATCCCTCCTCTTCCCCCTCTCCTCCTCTCCTCCTCTTCCCCCTCTCCTCTTCCCCCTCTCCTCTTCTCCTCTTCCCCATCTCCCACTCTCCTCTTCCCCCTCTCCTCTTCTCCTCTTCCACTCTCCTCTTCCCCCTCTCCTCTTCCCCTCTCCACCTCTCCTCTTCCCCCTCTCCTCTTCCTCTTCCCCCTCTCCTCTTCCCCCTCTCCCCCTCTCCTCTTCCCCCTCTCCTCTCCTCCTCCATCCCTCCTCTTCCCCCTCTCCTCCTTCTCCTCTTCCCCCTCTCCTCTTCTCCTCTTCCCCCATCTCCACTCTCCTCTCCCCCTCTCCTCTTTCCTCCACTTCTCCTCTTTCCACTCTCCTCTTCCCCCTCTCCTCTTCCCCTCTCCCTCTTCCTCTTCCCCCTCTCCTCTTCTCCTCTTCCCCTCTCCTCTTCCCCCTCTCCCCCTCTCCTCTTCCCCCTCTCCTCTTCCCCCTCTCCTCTTCTCCTCTTCCCCCTCTCCTCTTCCCCCTCTCCCCCTCTCCCCCTCTCCTCTTCCCCCTCTCCTCTTCCCCCTCTCCTCTTCTCCTCTTCCCCTCTCCTCTTCCCCTCTCCTCTCCTCCTCCATCCCTCCTCTCCTCACTCAGCTACCCCTCTCCTTAAACCCCTCTTCATCCTGCCATGCACTCTTCATAATGAACTCTTCTCCTCTTTTCTCCTACTTTCCTGATCTGTTAGAGACGTTATTTGTGGTGTGTGTGCTGGTGGGTGTGTGAGCTGAGTGTGTGCTACAGTGACAGAGTAATAGCCTGTGACTAGCGAAGCATGTCCAGCTACTTAACGCCTTCTCCCTCAAAGTAACGAGGCCACTGGGTCTGGGCCCAGAGGTGGTAATGATGGCCCAGTCTGACTGTACGGATGTGTGTGCGTGTGCGCGTGTGTGTGTGTGTGATGATTTGATGCATCTAAGTAAATGTGTGCGTTAATAGGTGTTTGTGTGTTTGTGTTTAGGGCACAACGTGTGTGACAGTGAAGTGTGAAGTGTGAGGTGATGTGTGTGTGGTACAGTGGGGTGAGCGTGGGGCCAGTGTGTGGGATTAAGCGTGAGCAGGGAGAAAGCTTTGCATTTAGAACAGCAGGAGGTTGGTTCTCTGCAGGCAGACATTCCCTCTGGGCTGAACACCTCTGAGACAGCCCGCCTTACACACACACACACACACACACACACATACAGTTTTAATACTAATGCTCTGTTTCATTACACTGTTTGTGGTCTGTGTTTGACGTTTGACTCTGCTGGTTTATCTCAGCCTCTCACAGTAATGCAGCTACGTCTGCTTAGCACGGACACACTCACTCAGTTCTCCCTGACACACACACAGATGCACACAGACATAAACACACAGGAAGACATGCAGACAGTCAGGTACACAACCACTGCCCCCCCTGACTACTGCCTCCCCACACACACACACACACACACCTGGCAACCTCTAAGAGTGTCAGGAAACTCTACAGAAGGACGTGACCGTGCACAGTATGAAGCACAGCCTCATGGAAACTGTATGGAATGTGTGTGTGACGGTGTGTGTGTGATGGTGTGTGTGTGTGTCCAGAGTGACCCTATCCGTGCTCCTGACCGGTTGAATGCAGGCTGCATAAATTAGTGCTGATGCTCCAGGATGTAATTATGCTGCTGTCAGGACAGCCCCACCCCCCCCCCCCCCCCCACCACTCAAATTCATTTTAATAAAGTTGGTCTCCAAGGTTATGAACTAGGGGTCACCTTGAGTGAAAGAGTACAAAAACTATACCCCTTTAACCCCCCCATCACCTCTATAACCCTACATCACCCCTATAACCCTACATCACCTCATTAAACCCCCATCACCCCTTTAACCCTACATCACCCCTATAACCTCAATTCACCCCTTTAACCCCCATCACCCCCTATAACCTCAAATCACCCCTTTAACCCCCCATCACCCCTATAACCTCAAATCACCCCTTTAACCCCCATCACCCCTATAAACCTCAATTCACCCCTTTAACCCGCCATCACCCCTATAACCCTCAAATCACCCCTTTAACCCTACATCACCCATATAACCTCAAATCACCCCTTTAACCCCCATCACCCCTATAACCTCAAATCACCCCTTTAACCCTACATCACCCATATAACCTCAAATCACCCCTTTAACCCTACATCACCCTTTAACCCCCCATCACCCCTATAACCCCACATAACCCCTTTAACCCCCCATCACCTCTATAACCCTATATCACCCCTTTAACCCTAACTCACCCCATTAACCCCACATCACCCTATAACCTCAAATCACCCCTATAACCCTACATCAACCCATTAACCCCCCATCCCCTCTATAACCCTACATCAACCCTTTAACCCCCCATCACCCCTATAACCCCACATAACCCCTTTAACCCTACATCACCCCTATAACCCCACATAACCCCTTTAACCTTACATCACCTCCAAACTGTGTCTCCCCCATAAGAAGCAGAGGCCTCAGCAGATGGTAGGGTGTGTTCTTGTTTGTTTTGTTGAGGAGTTTGTCTTTAAACAATATCCTCCGGGGCACATGCTGCAACAATAAAAACAGACTCTCAATTATCCAGTACCTGGCGGGAGGGAGGGAGGGTGGGCGGGAGGGAGGGAGGGGGAACGGAGGGGGAGGAGGGAGGGAGGGGGAGGGAGCGAGGAAAGGAGGGAAAGAGAGAGGGAGGGAGGGAGGGAGGGAGGAAAGGAGGGAAAGAGAGAGGGAGGGAGGGAGCGAGGAAAGGAGGGAAAGAGAGAGGGAGGAGGGAGGGAGGGAGGAAAGGAGGGAAAGAGAGAGGGAGGGAGGGAGGGAGGGAGGGAGGAAAGGAGGAGGGAGGGAAAGGAGGAGAGAGGGAAGGGAGAGGGAGGAGGAGGAAAGAGAGAGGAGTGGAGGAGGGAGGAGGAGGAAAGGAGGGAGGAGGGAAGGGAGGAAAGAGGTCTGTTTCATTCGTTCATGCGTTCATCGGTCTGTTCTTGAAGCGAACTGGTCCTGATCCTTGGTCCCATACCTAACTGAATGAGAAGTCCTTTGTCCTAAGCTGCTCAAATCAAACAGCAGCAACACCAACACACACACCACACACACACACAACACCCCACACCCCACACCCACTCATTCCCCTCCTCACTCGATCCTCTAATACAGGCCCGTCCGGCTGTGTGTCCCTGCCTACCAGCACCTCCTTCATCTCCTCCTTCAAACAGCATAGCAGAACGGCTCCGGGCCTGCAGCCTGACTGACAGCCAGCAGAATGGAGGCGAAGCCAGGGTGTGGTAGAGCAGGTGTCCTGTTTAACACTACCTAATGGGGGATAAGACTCCTGTCAGGCAGACAGGGGGAGATGGGGGGAGGACGGGACACACACACCCACGCAGGTTACATCAGCTGGCAGAGGACACATGGTGAAGGACACCTTTAATCTGGCCTACACACCCGGAGACAGTTAGATCAAACAAACGGAGGATGAAGGAGCCCTTCTCAGCTCCAACTGGTCACATGACCGTTTGTGAAGGTTTACATATGTGGAGTGACTGCAATATTCCTGTACCACTGTAGGTGTGGCCCAGCAGAGAAGTGTGATCACAGAGGGCCTGGCTGAGAGGGACACACCACATCCTGCTTCCCCTGATGGATGAATATCATAAGGCCTGTGTAAGTACAGGAAGGACCATTCCCCCTGGAGTGATCCATCCTGGGTCCAGAGGGGGAGTCTGTCACAGGTCAGGGTCCTTCCCTTCATGTCAACATGTTTCATTGCAAAGGGCAGTGTGTGTATCTGCATTCAACCCTCAAATGATATGCAGCTCTTTTTTCTGGTTTAGACACACAAGTTTAATGT